>NC_052614.1:7506596-7619884 GCF_016545825.1 Eucalyptus grandis | reverse complement strand
GAGCGATAGCGGAGTGCAGCGATGTTTGTAAAGGATGGTTTAGGGTGCGTATGGTAATGTTTATATTCCTAAGAATAGTTTCTTTTGAGAAACATTTTTTTCTATTTTTGTTTGCAAGAATAATTTCGTAGCATTTGATGGCGTTTGGTAACAAAATAAAATTTTTGCTCCCGAAAGAGAAATGCGTTTGGTATGACCCAATATATTTTTGTGACTCGGAATTTCTTTCAATTTATTGATAATTTTATTACGTTTTTCTTTTTCTTCTCCTTCTTCTAGTCAGTCATCAGCCTTGGCCATGGTCGGCCAACGATCAGCCAAACAAGGGCCAGCTAGGTCACCGGCCTCGGGGGAGCCTCACCGGCCACCAACGAGGTCCCCTCAAGCCTCGCCATGACCGGGCAAGGCGACCTCGCCCAGATTTGGCGAGATCGAGCCTCGTCGTGGCTCGGGGATGCTCGGCCTCACCCTCGTTGGGCAAGGCTCGACCTCGCCTGGCCACCATAAGGCTTGGGTGAACCTCGCCTAGCCATAGCGAGGCTCGGGGGGCCTCACTAGAGACCAGCAAGGCTTCGGCAAGGTCGCCGGGCCTCATTTGGCTAGTCGCTAGCTATTGTTGGGTCGGCGACCGGCTAGAGGAGGAAGAAGAGAGGAAGAGAAAGAAAGAAATAGCACAAGGCTAGCCCTTAGCCCATTCCTTGATCTAAGAATCCTAGATATGCTGTATTATGATCTTGGGTCGATGGGACAGCTTTAACAGGCTAGAATAGCTAAAAAGAGGCTAGTTTCCTTCACTTTAATTTACTATGCTATCTTGGCGAAGTGGGAATACCCTGAGAAAGGCGAGTCAAAATAGAGAGTACACTGGGTGAAGCTCCTTTCTCAATCAGTTCAAGCATTGGCAAACCGGCCTTCCGGGAGGAAGTTTCTTTGTAGAGGACGGGGACATACCAGGGGTGAGCAGCGAGAGCAAGAGAGAGAAGGAGAAGGACTAGATGGGTTCAGAAGGATGGAGCGGGAGAGTGGCTGCTGAGGTACATAAAGATGGAAAGGAGGCAGAGGAAGTTCCTGAAGAAGTGCGGACCCAGAGAAGATGATAGCGGCCTATCAGGACGGGGTGCTGATAGTGACGGTGTAGAAGAGGCCATCGCCGGAGCCCAAGAAGCCCAAGACCATCGAGGTCCAAATCACCTAAAAACTGCCTGTCGCTTGGGTGCGTGTGCATGTCCAGGGCCTAACATGGAGAAAGAATGAGAGAGTCGAAGAAACAAGAAAATGGTTCCTTCATTTGTTCTTCTTTTGTTTGCTATGGTAGTGTAAAATTCTGGTTGGGTGGGGTCTTCTGCAATGAGTTTGTGGCATAAGTCTGGTATTGTAAAATATCGGTAATATCGCTATATGCAGAGTCAGACAATTGGCTGAATTACCTCCAATTCCTTGAATGTCCAAAGGTTCCCATTTGACCTTTTGTCTCCGCGATCGCAGTCAGAATCTTTGACCCTGTCGTACCATCAATTGCCTTGGCCGAATATAGAGCACCAAGGAAATCAACTTCTTCATTAATTCTAAAACATGCTTCACTTCACTCCATATCCTTATGATACCATCATACATCCTGGTTCTAAAATCACCTACTCACAATATTGTCCATTACACACCATTGTTTCCAACTACACTACACCATTGATAAGTCGTAAACTAGTACTTATTTGGTATAACATAAAATGAAAAACTAGAATTCATAATCCATCAGTCAAACAACGAATCCTCAAAAATAGATAAGACATAATAAGCACTATTTGATTTACTATCCCCTACAACTGCAACATCATCTACGAACTCAATTTTAATTCTCTTACCCCTTTTTTTACAGCTTTAGGCAATCCCTTCTGAGATGCCCATTTTGCTATAGCTTCAATAGACAAAACCACTAGTCTTAGTATGGTTATGTCTGTTTGTCTGTTCAGATTTATACAACTTATGCTAACATGAGTACTAGCTCTTCTTCTAATTTCATCTACTAAAGTAGCATACAGGTCTATCAAATTCTCTTTTATAGATGTTCTCACTCGAAATCAAGTGATGAACCCCATCAAACGTCAAGCTTGTTGACCTATAATAGTAGTATTTCAATTATCAAGCAATGATGATAATATAATCATAGCACGTATCTCATCTTAAAAGTCAATCTCAATTGAATTTAATTGACTAACGACCACATTGAATTCATTGATCTAACCAGCAACTGACGTACTTTTGCTGATCTTCAACGTAAATAGGTGTCGTATTAATTCTTCTGCACATATTTGACTAGATATTCATCAATCGCATAGTGGTTTTCTATCTCACGATATTAAACGCGATATTATGAGCCAATATCAACTAAATATGGGTTACTATAGATTCCTCTAGTACAAGTAATCCTCACTCTGAATCTTCTAGAAACCAAAATTATTCTGATCAAATTTGTTAGTTTTTAGCTTTTCCTTCTTCTATTGCCATCTATTTGCTCCAATCTAGTCAACCTTGCTCTGATGCCAATTGTTACGAAAACAAGCTGTCAAACGATAGAATAAACAGAACAGAACCCAAAAGTTAATCAGATTCCAGATTTACGTGATTCATTTGGGTGATATGACATCCTGAATTTCCAGTACTATTTTCAATTGAATAAATCAGGCCTTTTATCAACGCGTCTATAGTGCTATTCTCTGAGCTGATCATTCACGAGATAACTAGACTATCTGGGGAAATAATTAAGGAATCTAAATACAATAAACTTGAGAATTTGACCAGAAATCGACTGCTCGATCGTGTTCATCTGCTGAGATCATTACGACACTGTCAGAATCGATCAGAGATCAAAGATAGGTTGATTCAACTGAGATATGTGATCAAAATGTGGGTGATTCCACCTGATTGCAAAATTTTCATCGATCGGCACTAAATTGATTTTCTATCGTTTTGGGTACCCTATGTCGGTAATCGAAACCTCGAGATTTTTACAACAACCAAGAGTTGCTAATGTGTCGAAGATGTACGTTATGACTCGAGATAAATCGATCACGGGTCAATTGCACTAAAAATTTCTAAAAGTTATCCGGTAGACTAGGTCATGCTAAAAGCGCGCCGGAGTGAAATTAACCATGAATTGGAACCTAATTTCAGAAATTAAAAGTTCTGTGGTGTCACGATCTATTTTAGGAATGTCGACTCATCCTCCGAAGAATTTTCGGAGATTCCGAGATTTTTACGGAAAATCGTTCGGACGTTGCGGAAAAATTAGTGGAAAATTCATGTACGGGTCAAATTAAAGAAAATTTGACTTCTAAGTCGAGCTATTGGATGTTGGGAACTTATAGAAATGTGTGGGATTTTTCTTCGACGAAATTGGACTTCGAATTTGAGAAATTGAAGATGAAATTGAAATATAAACTAAAGGAAATTCGGAGCTTGGATGGGGGTGCATTATTTGCATCAAAATTTAGTTTATTGTGGATTATTCTTGATAGAAAGTAATGGGGACAATGCATTTAATTAAGAGGATGAAGCTTGGACTCTTGAGACATTTTAATCATTCCCTTGACAAATTGGCCTAATCCCTTCCTCCCTCTCTCCTCTTCGTTGGACGACCTCCTCTTCTTCGCTCGACCACTTTTGCCACTCTTTCATTTTCTCTGCATCTCAACTTTCGGTTTCTCTTTGCCACTCATCCCTTACCCCATTCAAAACGTCCATCTCCACCATCAGCTTTTCATTTTGGCCACAGTTTCTTTGATTCGGTCAAACCCTTGCCGTGAAGCCCTTGCCCCCATCTTTGACCGCTTCTGTTTCAGTGTTCCGCCAGCAGCAACAATCGAGCTGCTCCTCCACCGATTGACGCCACCCACCGTCCACGTGCATCATCAGAAAACCTCCCCCCACGCCCTGCTCGAAGCTGCCATCATCCACCGAAGGCCCACGCGTCCAGCAGCAGGCGTCCACGAAGCCGCAGAGTCAACCTTCGCCCGTGAAGCCTCCACCGTTGACCCATCTACTTCGTTGAAGCTGCCCGCGGGTGTCACCAGCTCGGCCAGCAGTCCAGCGAAACCGTTCTCTTCCGCCAGCAACGAAGACCGCAGCTCCTTCACGCGTCTTCAAGTTCCAACAGCCAGCGAAGCCCAAGGCCCAGCAAAGCAGCGGCCCACGCTTCCTCTTTTCCAGCCCAGTAAATTCCAACATCTTGGGCCTTGCCTTCAGCCCATTTTCAGCAGCCCAAGTGAATTCAGTTCAGCCCAAGTTTCAAGCCCACCTTGGGCCCACAAAGCAAGCCCAATCCAGCTTCAGCCAAGCCCAAGCCCAATAATTCTTTGTGGGCTTGCAAGGCTTGTAGGCCCGGCTGGGTGTTCGCCGACATCGCCGAAAATTCGGAATTCGGCCGCCGTCGTCGCGCCGCCGTCACGCCGCGCCGTCGTAGTGATCCGGTCTCCACTTTTAATCAAGTGAGTTTTACTCATTAATGCTTTCTTAGTTTGCTAATTATGCTTAAGGATTGATTAGTGTTAATTAAGTAAGATTAGGTGGTTAGATTAGAATGGATTAGTGATTATTAGATAATTGCAATGCATGTTAGGCAATTGGATTGTGTAATTAGTGAATAGACGTGTACTATTATTTATTGAATGCATCTCGAGATTTTTCCCCGACCCATCTAGGGCTTCAATTAGGCATTACGGGCTTAAATTGCATTTTTAGTAATTATTTATTAATTTTCGAAATTAATTAATTAATTATTTATTTATTTTCCGGAAATTAGGCAGGGATAGTCGATGACCGGAATTTTATGCTGATTGTCGTGGCACAGTCCGTTTATTTAATTGATATTTTGTGTTGAATTGAATTATTTGTGAAATTGGGAATTATTCTTTAATTGAATAATCTTTGGTTATTAATTGAAAAATAACCAGGCATCGGTTAATAATGCCAAAAGGATTTGAGTGGACTACAGAAAATGTGGGAGTTGTGGAAAGAAAAAATATTATATTTTGATTAAGGCTAACCGTGTGCCCACGCACGTATACTTTTGTCAAAAATGAATAAAAGAACAAATTGATTGTACGTTCGAAATATCATGTTACACAATACCGGCTCGGTGACACTATAGGTCATTTTGTAGAATGGACGATATGCAATACCGGCTCGGTAACCCTATATGTCATTTTGTAGAATGGACGACATGCCATAATGGCTCGATGACTCAACAAGTCATTTTGTAGAATGGATGTTATGATGATTATACTTTGTGACTTATAATGTTATTTCAGAGAATGAATCGTATAAAATACTGGCTCGGTACAGTATTGACTGAAATGACCAAGAATGGTCCGACTGACATGTAATCGACTAGATCGATTGATCAATGATTTGATTTAATGTCATGAATTGATTGATTGATTAGTGTTATATACGAGGTATATGTGTATAACATTGAATTGCAGGTTGGGACTGAAGCCAAGGTAAGTCCTCTGACTCGTGATGTGCTTAGGCAACCTGGTGGTGTATTGGTTTACTAATCGAGTTTTAGAGGGTAGAACTTGTTGAGACGTGGTCTCAATAGTTATTATATAACCATTTTAGGACCTTGATGAGGAGCTTGAGGAAGAGGAATCTGAGAAGGAGAACCCTGATGTAAAACCTGAGGAGGAGAAAGATTTTGAAGAAGAAGATGATCCAAACAAAGATCTTGAGTACAACCCGGATGAGGACTAAGATCCCATCCTATTTTGTGTGAGCCTCATGTTTTTGTAGATAGGTGTGAGATCAGACCTTTGTGAATAGTATGGAAAAATACTATGGGTTGTACTATGTATAAAAGTGTAGTTGTGAATTTTCAATATGAAAAATATGGCACTGCTTTTCTATGACATTGCTTTATTGTCTGGGGATTTATAATTGCTTCCGCATGTGCTTATGAAAATGAAAGGTCAGCGATACATAGTCTTGAGATATCACATTTAAAATCAACCAAGGTAAGAGATGTGCACGTGCCTGAAGATCAAGGCGTGACAGGTGATCTATGTCCATAGGAAGAGCAACAAATAATTCCATAATAGATCAAGCGATACAATAGAAATTATAACCACATTTGACTCATATTTAAACCCTCTTAATGTTTTTTAGTCCTAATTATATCCAATAACTCTCATAGTGTTTATCCCACAACAATCTCACGAAATAATCTCTAAATTTCACAAATAAACTAATAAATCTTACCACAAGATTTTGACATCTTAAACACAAACTTCATGATGCGTAATTCACAAAGAAAACCCTTGAAGAATATCCACTATCAAGCACTCGGACGAAGGACTCACTGAATACGAAAGAGCAAGAACACAATATATAGCGAAAAAGAAAGAACGATGTGGCTGACTTCAACATGGAATAGGAAATCCATGTACAGCATCAATATTCAGCCAACCGATCAGCAAAGTCCAAGTTTCCTTTTGTTATTTTCTTTTCTTTTTCTTAGCCGCCTACTCTTGCACACCAATTTGGTATCCAGACAGAATAGGAAATATCCAACATGGACTCTCACCGAATAGGGAATATGGGTTTCCATTGTACACAGTCGCGGATGTCCATAAATATTCTATTTTCGAACTATCCCTTAATAGATCGGGCTAATTTATGGTTCAAATTTTGGACGTATTTTCAAGAATTAACAAGAAGTTGGTTAAAAGACTAATCGTAAATGCCCTTACGACACTATTGCTCATTTCAAGCATCTTCCTAACTCTATCCATCTAGTTGAATCATCTTTGCTAAAGAATAAGGTAATGTGCAAGCTCAAAGAAGACTATAAGAAGAGCTTTAAAGTTGACATGCCGTGTTTCGGAAAATGGGGATGCATCTAAGGACTATAATATGCATTTAATATACGTAGGTCACTATTGATACCTAAATTTTGGCTAAATATTTAGACATAAATTGTATAGAAAGTTAGGGATCAATTCGGCCTTAACGAAAAATGATTTTCACATCACATAAGTATTAATATATTTTGCATATACTAAGTTTTATTTTTTTATTTTACTACATTTTGGATAAATATAAAAGAATTATTAAAAAAAAAAAAAGCAAAAGCCTGAAGGGGCTTGGGCACTCGGCCTTCCCCCCAGCCCCCTTTTTCTCTTCCCTCACACGGGCCCGGGCTGGACTCGCCCAGCTCATTTCCTCGGCCTGGCCCTTCCTCTTCTCTCCTTCTTCCTCCTTCCTCACGCCACCAAGGACGAGACAGCAGAGGAGCAGGGCGATGTAACGGGGCCAGACGGCCGACGTGACCGGAGTAGCTGGCCAGATGTCCGGTGGCAGCGTGCCCACGTGCTCCCCCATATGGCAAGAGGGGACGTTTGGCTCTATAAAATGGGCCTCGAGAGAGAAAGAGACCGGGAGGAGCTCTTTCGGGAGAAAATCTAGAGAGAAGGTGGCCGGAAGGTTTTTGTGTTCCCGGGGGGGGGGTGGGTGTGGGGCGCTCCCTATTTTCAATAAAAAATAAATATTTAATAATTTAAAAGTAATAAACAAATGAAAAATTCGATTTTTTTCAGAAACTAGCAAAAGGCTTTAAAAATAAATTTTGAGTAGTTTTCTTCAAAAAAATGCATTAAAAAAAAATCAAACGTCAGTGTTTAAATAAGATTAAATTTGAAAATGCATTAATTGATTAACTAGTATAATCACCCAATCTTAATTTTTCTAATTGCGTAAGAGTAAAATATTTCTCTTAATATTTTATTAATCGACTCATCACAAATCGATTAATAATGACTTCTAAAATGAAAATGACTTGCATATTAAAAACTCGGATAATTAGTCGTGAGTTGGTGAGCTAAGGAAATGCTGAACGAGTTTAAACTAAGCAAGCCAGCCTTCGAGCACCTACAGGAGGCTTCGAAGAGGTCACGATAGTCAAGTCCACATTTTCACATATGTCCATATTCGTAATAAAATGAGAGGAATGATGTTTGACATATCTCTAATTTTTCCAAGAACCAATTACTTTAGAGAACTTTAGTCTTTGATTTTAGCCAATCATATCTAAGATCGTGGGTAAAATATCTCGTGGTGGTTGAGCAAAGAACATCAACGTAATTAAGACAGGCCAATTTACGAGGACTTTAAAAAATTTAAAATTCAATTCAACACAACAACAAACTTAAAGGAGAGATTGTAGGTTTCTTCTTAATTCCCAAGAACCGATTGTAGTGAGTAAACCGAAATTCCCATTTTAGAGAGCCAAACATGGAGTTCGAGCTCTACAAATTTAATTTTTGCACAACCAAAGAAATTAGGATCAGAGACTTGACAATGACTTGTAGGCTAAAAACTCAGATCATTAATAATGAATTGGTGAACTAGGGAAAGCTCGGACTGAGCTTACGTTTAGCAAGCCATTAGTCTCCGAGCGCCCGTGGGAGAGTTACGAGAGGTCACAATAGTCAAGTCCACGCTTTCACACATGTCCATGTTTGTAAGAAAAGGAGAAGAATGATGTTTGACATATCTCTAGTTTTTCGGCAAAATTACTTTAGAGAACTTTTGGACTTTGATCTTAGCCAATCATATTTGAAGGAAAGAGTTTTAAGCGACAGAGAGGAATCCAGATCTGAGAGAGAGCGAAATTTGATTTTTTTCGGAAACTAGCAAAAGGCTTTAAAAATAAATTTTGAGTAGTTTTCTTCAAAAGAATGCATTTAAAGAAAAAAATCAAATCTCAGTGTTTATATAAGATTAAATTTGAGTAAAATATTTCTCTCAATATTTTATTAATCGACTCATCACAAATCGATTAATGACGACTTCTAAATGAAAATGACTTGCATGTTAAAAACTCGGATCATTAGTCGTGAATTGGTTACTAAGTAAATGCCGGATTGAGTTTAAACTAAGCAAGCCAGCCTTTGAGCACCTGGGAGGCTTCGGAGAGGTCACGATAGTCAAGTCCATGTTTTCACATATGTCCATTTTCGTAAGAAAATGAGAGGATTGATGTTTGACATATTTCTAATTTTTCGACAAAATTACTTTAGAGAACTTTGGTCTTTGATTTTAGCCAATCGTCTGAGATCGTGCGTAAAATATCTCATGGTGGTTGAGCAAAGAACATCAACGTAATTAAGACGGGCCAATTTACGAGGACTTTAAAAAAATTTAAAATTCAATTCAACACAACAACAGCTTAGGTCCCGATTCAACCCCGACCCTAGTCGAATCCGGACATCCAATCTCTATTTTCAACCAAAAAAAAAAAAAAAATTTAATATTTTTAAAGTAATAAACAAATGAAAAATTCGATTTTTTTTCGAAAACTAGCAAAAGGCTTTAAAATAAATTTTGAGTAGTTTTCTTAAAAAAAAAAAAATGCATTAAAAAATCAAACGTCAATGTTTAAATAAGATTAAATTTGAAAATGCGTTAATTGATTAACAAGTATAATCAAGTCCCGATCTTAATTTTTCTAATTGAGCCTAGACCAGCCTAGGTCCCGGTTCAGCCCGACCCTAGTCGAATCTAGACATCGACCCCACTCCCTATTTTCAATAAAAAAAATAATAATAAATGTTTATTATTTTAAAAGTAATAAACAAATGAAAAATTCGATCTTTTTGGAAACTAGCAAAAGGCTTTAAAAATAAATTTTGAGTAGTTTTCTTCAAAAAATGCATTAAAAAATCAAACATTAGTGTTTAAATAAGATTAAATTTGAAAATGCATTAATTGATTAACTAGTATAATCAAGTCACGATCTTAATTTTTAGAATTCCGCAAGAGTAAAATATTTCTCTCAATATTTTATTAATCGACTCATCACAAATCGATTAATAACGACTTTTAAATGAAAATGACTTGCATGTTAAAAACTCGGATCATTAATCGTGAATTGGTGAGCTAAGGAAATGCCGGATTGTTTTATTAATCGACTCATCACAAATCGATTAATAACGACTTCTAAATGAAAATGACTTGCATGTTAAAAACTCGGATCATTAATCGTGAATTGGTGAGCTAAGGAAATGCCGGACTGAGTTTAAACTAAGCAAGCTAGCCTTGGAGCACCTGTGGGAGGCTTCGGAGAGGTCATGATAGTCAAGTCCACGTTTTCACATATGTCCATATTCGTAATAAAATGAGAGGACTGATGTTTGATATATCTCTAATTTTTCGACGAAATTACTTTAGAGAACTTTGGTCTTTGATTTTAGCCAATCATCTAAGATTGTGTGTAAAATATCGTGGTGGTCGAGCAGAGAACATCAACGTAATTAAGACAGGCCAATTTACGAGGACTTCATAAAAAAATTTAAAATTCAATTCAACACAACAACAAACTTAAAGGAGAGATTGTAGGTTTCTTCTCAATTCCCAAGAACCAATTGTAGTGAGTATCCCGAAACTCCCATTTTAGAGAGCCAAATATGGAGTTCGAGCTTTACAAATTTAATATTTGCACAACCAAATAAATTAGGATCGGAGATTTGAAAATGACTTGTAGGCTAAAAACTCATATCATAAATCGTGAATTGGTAAGTTTGGAAAAGCCCGGATTGAGCTTACATTTAGTAAGCCATTAGCCTCAGAGCGCCCGCGGGAGAGTTACGAGAGGTCACGATAGTCGAGTCCACGCTTTTACACATGTCCATATTCGTAAGAAAAGGAGAAGAATGATGTTTGACATATCTCTAGTTTTTCGGCGAAATTACTTTAGAGAACTTTTAGTCTTTGATCTTAGCCAATCATATCTGAGAGAAGGGAGTATATCTGAGGGAGAGAGTTTTGAGCGAGAGAGAGGAATCCAGATCTGAGAGAGAGCGAAATTTGATTTTTTTCAGAAACTAGCAAAAGGCTTTAAAAATAAATTTTGAGTAGTTTTCTTCAAAAGAATGCATTAAAAGAAAAAAATCAAATCTGAGTGTTTAAATAAGATTAAATTTGAGTAAAATATTTCTCTCAATATTTTATTAATCAACTCATCACAAATCGATTAATGACAACTTCTAAATGAAAATGACTTGCATGTTAAAAACTCGGATTATTAGTCGTGAATTGGTTAGCTAAGGAAATGCCAGACTGAGTTTAAACTAAGCAAGCAAGCCTTCGAGCACCTGCGGGAGGCTTCGGAGAGGTCACGATAGTCAAGTCCATGTTTTCACATATGTCCATATTCGTAAGAAAATGAGAGGAATGATGTTTGACATATTTCTAATTTTTCAACAAAATTACTTTAGAGAACTTTGGTCTTTGATTTTAGCCAATCATCTAAGATCGCGTGTAAAATTTCTCGTGGTGGTTGAACAAAGAACATCAACGTGATTAAGACAGGCCAATTTACGAGAACTTTAAAAAATTTAATATTCAATTCAACACAACAACAGCCTAGGTCCCAATTTAGCCCCGAGCCTAGTCGAATCCGGACATCTAGTCTCTATTTTCAATAAAAAATAATAAAAAATATTTAATATTTTAAAAGTAATAAACAAATGAAAAATTCGATTTTTTTTCGGAAACTAGCAAAAGGCTTAAAAAATAAATTTTGAGTTGTTTTCTTAAAAAAAATGCATTAAAAAAATCAAATGTCAATGTTTAAATAAGATTAAATTTGAAAATGCATTAATTGATTAACAAGTATAATCAAATCCCGATCTTAATTTTTCTAATTGAGCCCAAACCAGCCTCCACGTTGAGCTTAAACTATTTGCAAGCTTGAAATCACTTGGGATTACCATGTTGAGAAAGCCAACTTCTAATGTGCTTGTGATACTATTGCTCATTTGTTTCTATTTTCCTAACACACCCATATAGTACAATAATTTCTATGAAAGTTCCTAGGTCACGATTCATTCCAATTGATCGAGCATTACCGCAAAAATTATTTCTGATGGATCGATGGAATTCATGTCCTTTCAAAGTAATTCATGTTTACAACAATTTGCACGAATAGAGTGTGGCTGCTTTACATCATCAAAAGGACGTCATGGCTCCAGTGGGACATCTATGTCTGCGAACTTGACCTATATAGGACAAAATGTAGATGAGCCTCGGCCGAAAATGGCCGATAGGCGAATCCCCACAAACCGACGATGGGCTCCAGGAATCGTCCCCTTTTTTGATATCCTAGGACATTTGCCGGAACTGAACAAATAATTGGTGATGAGATAGATCTACCAATCATTTTTCGGTCTTCGTCAAGCCTACTCTGAAGGTGACTTGATCGTGACAGTATATATTCCAGTTTCCAAATGGAGGAATGAGTATTCCGAAACTCTCATATCCAATTCCGAAACTTTCTTTCAAGAGGTCCAAACATGGCGTCCGACCTCCACGTAGCCGCTGTAAAAGGGGATGTGCCTTATTTGCTTGAGTTGCTCGCAAAAGATAAGCTGCTTCTCAATAAAAACATGACTGAGAATCAAGCTGAGACTCCTTTGCACATTGCAGCCATGCTCGGACACTTGGATTTTGTGGAAGAGGTGCTAGCTCGGAAGGCTGAGCTGGCAAAATATCAAGATTCTCAGGGATCAACCCCTCTCCATCTCGCGGCAGCAAAAGGGTTCCTTAACATAGTGGTAAGCTTGTTAAGAGTCAACCCTGATATGTGTAATGTTTGTGACATATACAAAAGAAACCCTCTTCATGTTGCGGCCATGAAAGGCCATGTGGATGTGTTGGAATACTTGATTCAAAAGAGACCTAATGCAGCCCATAGTTCCATTGAACATGGCCAGACAATCCTGCATTTATGCGTGATGCATAACAGACTAGAAGCTTTGAAATTTTCGATAGATATCTTACCCAGTGATCTCATCAACTCAAGGGACCAACGCGGTAACACGATTTTGCATTTGGCTGCTACATATGGAGAAGCTAAGGTATGTTCATACAATTAAACCTCTGCACTAGTCAAATTTAGTGAGCTTATTAATAAGAAAAGGCAGTTCTAAGATATGTGAGTATTCTAGAATATTCATAAGCTAAAAGATATCCATTTATAAATCGTTGCAGGTTATGATATTTAAAAAAAGGGGAAGTCATTGGTCTGTATAATTCACTCCAACTTTACACTTCACGCTATTTTGATACTAATTTTATCTACATCAGAAGGAACATCAAATCGAAAATAGCAAAAGAGTTTCAACAAGGGATGAGTATCCCTTTTGAAGGCATCAAATAGTAGTCACAAATACTAGAGGCCTAAAAAACGTTAATAGCGAAGTTAATCCTGAAAAGTATGTGACGTGGGCTTGTCTAGTTCAAATTTGACCCCCATTGGTACATTTTGGTGTTATTTTCATGCAGACTATGCTCTTCTTGACTAATAAAGGAGTTAAATCAAACATTAAGAACTCCAGAGGTTTCACAGCACTCGACCTATTAGCACAAGGCAAAAGCGAGGAAAGAAAGAGAAAGTGGCAAAACAATATGCATAAGACGCTGATGGTGGTAGCGGCATTGCTAGCTACCATGGCATTCCAAGCCAGTATTACCCAACCAGGTGGCCTTTTTGAAGGAAATTCCACTAATGCAGGCACATCTATAATGGCGGAAGAGGATCCGGGAGTGTACACAAGTTTCATAGTATGTAACACGATAAGCTTCATCGCATCGCTTAGCATTATTATGATTTTATTAAGCGGTCTTCCTTTAAAGCGGCATCGGATCATCACATGGATTGGAATGTTGGTTACGTGGGTTGCGATAACCTTCATGGCGGCAACTTATGTCATCTCCATATTCATGACCACACCGACGGCAAACCAGTCAGATACTACTACACTTACATCTGCACAGCTATCATGGGCTGGATTGGTGGTTTTTCTTTTTCTTTGCCACTTTATTCGCTTAATCCTGAAATTGGTACGCAAGGTCCTACATTTCGTCCGCGAACGCTGGACAGGAAGCAGGCCAGAGGGTCAAGGCGGGCCAGAGGGTCATACGGTTTAGTGGCTGTGTGTGTATAGCTGCAAATGTGTTTGTTCCAGAAGAAGCGCCCTGAGACTTAAGGCCCTAAAAGAGGAGATGCTATAGAGTGCATGTGTTGTTCAGTGTGCCGATTAGACAACTTAGCTATGATGCATTAGAGCATGGTATGTGCTAGTGAAAACAATAAATGTTTTAAGAGTTGAATTTATGTAAGAGATGAAGTTTAGATGTGTAATGACTGGCTGTTTTATTTGATTTGATTTGGGGCAGTTTAAAAAAAGAATGATCATCAAATTTAAAGTCCAAAAATCTCAGCCATGGGATCAATTTTATGTAGTGTAACCTGAACATATTAAAGCGGTAATTATTGACAATTAAGGAAGTTTTTTTTTTTTTTTTATGCCGAGGATCCGCCGGGTCCGCCTTTCGCTTATGCTAATCAGCAACCCACGGCCCGTGCCTAGACAGCACCTCAGACCAAGCGTCAGTACCTTGGGGGAGACTAGCACAGGACCCCACCACCATGGCCCCCCACTTAAGACGTGTTAGCAGCTGTGGAGTTTCGACCTTGTGACCTCTGTGATAAGGCGCCAATGCCGAACCAATTTAGCCACCCACCGGTGGGTGACAATTAAGGAAGTTTGTTCCAGTAGAATTGCAAGTTTTACGATTAATTACAGCAAATCACAACGGTCGAAAGGATTATTACTTATGGACAAGATCCATTGATTACGATTTTGAAGGATTATCTATGTAGATTTACTAAGAATAGGGAACTAGAAAGTAAGCTTTAAGTTGCTTAGATATCTCAATAAAAATTATAATCATTATGATTTTTCGAGCTTAAAATAACTTGAGGTAATTTACTATCTATAAAGGTAGAGAACTACCTACCACCTACACGGACTAGAAAAACTGATTTACGATTGTCGATGTCAAAAATTGATTATAAGCTGAGCCTCTTATGACAATTTCAAGTACCTTACTATCCCAATTGTTTATTGCTATGTGATAGGAAATTTCTGTTTCAAACTGTAGCTGAATCACCACACAAAAGGGAAAGTACCAGTTAGGCATGCGATTGAGATCGTGATGATTTCAGGCAAGTTTCAATTGCAGGAGGTATGCTGTTCATAAATTATCTTTCCCTTTTCCAATTTATGATCATTTCTTTTTGCTGAACATACCTTCAAATGCTAACTAGTTTTCGAACATAAATGGGCAATCAAATTTATAGCAAGATTGCTGAGCGCACATTATGCTTAATTTTTTTGCTCACTCTAAATCATTTGCGACTATTTTGATAGGAAGACTAATTGCAAATGCACTTATGACACTATTGTTCATTTCAAGCGTCTTCTAACACAATTCATAAAGTTGAATAATCCTCCTGAAGAATCAAGTAATGTGTAGTGTCAAATAAGATTATAACAGAAGTCTTTGAAGTTTTTTTTGGTCAAATAGAAATTTCCATTCATTACCAAACTAATACATGAAAGGGAATCTTAAAAGTCACAATAACAAAGCAAACCCATAGGGCTCTAAAATAAACAAAAAGCCAGAAATCAAGGCATTTCATCAAAACATAGTTGACAGAGATCATCACAAGCTCATCCTTCAAGAATAGATCTATAACTGGATCTAAGTGAAATGATTGGTGGCCAGTCACTGAATTACACAGCAGTATCAGTGATAAGCACACACCGAGATCTCCATCTATAATTATGGCTTTGCTTTTAGGTGGTGTACGCCTAGGTTCGGTGTCCCCAATATCATCACCATACGGAGACAACATAAACATATTGAAAAGTTTCAGACATGACATTTGTGAGAGCGAGCCCTATAACTAATGCAAGATGCCAAAACTTTGAATGAAAAATATGTTGAACGAGCACGGAGTTGACATCAAAACTGTTGTGAACACTATTGAAACTAGAGGTGGAGCACTTATTTATTAAAACTTCAAAATCTAGAATTAGATCGGAGAGAAAAGCTCCAAGATATAAAATTAGGAGAGCAAAGCTCCCAAATCTAAAACTAGATCGAGAGAATTAGAAAAAAGAAACAAAAGGAAATAAAAGGAAAAGGAGCTAGGGGGAGGAGGGAGAGATCTAGATCAAATCCAACCCCCCGGCCGGGAGGCTCGTGGGATTAACGTGAAGGCGTAAAGATGGCTATATTTCTGGGAGTGAACTCTAGGCAAAACCTCAATATCCATGGGCTTATTAGTTAGATGGCAATTGGCACATACAATACTATGCTACCTAGTATTGTCATAATATCGGCCAATTTCATTGTTTTAATTAACTAAGGAAGAATTTGCAAATTGATAAAATCAGGTGGATGAATTTTCCACCCACTCTGATCTCCTTTTAAAAAATTCTCAATTCTCCCTTTGGGGCTTCAACTCTTGTCTCTAGCTATTGGGGTTTCTATTTCCATACCAGCCCAAGATATGCTTATTGATCTATATGTATTAACGAGTGGAAATCGCTGAGGTATTTATACAAACGGGTATAATCCATGGAATCACAGATCAATAATTAATTGGAATTTATAGTTATTGATCAACAAAAAAAAAAAAAAAACTCATTCCTGTAGATTAGATCAAATTGAACCCTACTAATTGGTGGAGATTCCTCGGGGAGAGTGGAAGAGACGGAAAAAATAGTTCAGATGGGGGAAGAGAGAGAGAGATGAAGAAGAAGAGATGAAGTCTTTAAAGTTGACGTGCTGCTTTTAAGAAATTGCAGGATACAGCTGGGGAGCATTTTGTGGTCACACTGTTTGCATTTAGGCTATGGAGGTCAAGGTCACACGTTCACACACGTCCATATCCGAAAAGAAAGGAAAAGCATGATGTCGATATGTCTCTAATTGTTGCTCGGCAAAAGTACCATAGAAAATTATGGTCATTGATCTTAACTAATCATGTCTAAAATTATGGTCATCTATCTATTAAGGGCCTGTTTGTAAAAAAAACAATTTATGTTCCCGGAACAAAAATTTCTATTCTTTTGTTCTAGGGACCGAAAAAATAATAGAAACGTGTTCGGTAAAAATTTTATTCCAGAAACAAAATCTATTTTTTTGTTCCCGGAAATAAATTTGGAACAAAAAATAAGAAGTAGAAAAAAGTAACTTCTTGTTCTCGAAAAAATTTTAGAATCAATTTTTCTCTCTTGTTTTTTCTTCTCTTTTTTTTTTTTTTTATTCTTCTTCTTCCTTTTACCGGTCGCCGGCCAAGTCGCCGACCTTGGCCATGGTCGGCGCCGGTGACCGGCCAAACGAGGGCTGGCAACCTTGCCGGAGTGTCGCAGCCTCGGGAGACGCTGAGCCATGACGAGGCTCGGCCTCACCTGGGTTAGGCGAGCTCGGCCTCACCATTCGTGCAACCACGGTGAGGCTAGGCCTCCCCAACCGACGCGAGGCCAAGCCTCGCCAGGCGAGCGAGGCCAACCTCATGTTGCTTGGGTGAGGCCGAGGCTCGCCGAGTCCAGCTAGCCTCCAGCGAGTTTGCGGGGCCTCGCCCGGCTTAGCAAGGTTCCGGTGAGCACACCGGACGTCGCCCGGCCAAAGAGAAAAGAAAAAGGAAAAAAAAAAGAGAGGAAAAAATAAGAAAAGAATTAAAAAATAAATAAAAAATCTAAGAATTTTACCAAACGTATTTCTATCCCGAGAATAAAAATTTTGGTAAGTTATCAAGCGCATTCTTTTGCTTACAAATTGTTCCCGACAACAGGAGAAAATTATGGTCATTGATCTTAGCCAATCATGTCTAACATTGTAAGAAGGCCTCGGGGACTATGACACTATGTTTTTCTATTAAGAGTCTTATATCAGTACATAATTCTTCAAAAATCTTCAATTCTGATATAGGAGATTCTTATGCTCAATGGTCTTGCCGCTCAAATTGGCCAATCTAAAGTTCTAACACACATGCGCAGACACGCAGAAAGACATACATGAGGGCAAAAGCCATATCTGTGAATGAATCCACTGAACATACGAAGGAATAGCCTCTATTTATATATAGGTTGTATCCTCACACGAACTTGAAGAATCGTTCCCTTACCTCACATCCCTAGGACTTTTGGATGAACCAGGCCACATACTTGCAGATAAGAATAAGGGTGATGCAGAATGCGGATGATCGATTCTTGGTAATATCATGTTACTGTAATGAGTAACTCACGATCGCCCACTTCACGCCAAAAACGTTTCTAAAAGAGTGTTGCTTTTCTCAGATTTCCATCCTGTCTAAAACTTTTATCAGAAACTTTTTTAAAGAGGAAGTTGCTTTTCTCATATTTCCATCATGTCTAAAAGTTTTTTAAATGAGGGAGTGCGTTTCTCAGATTTCTATGGGGAAGGCTATTGTAACATTGTAGCAACTGAGAAAAATGTCTGGTCGTGGTTGAAGGGAAGAACATCATCGCGATGAAGCATTTAGAGAGAAGCGACGATCAAAAGGAGAATGGTAGCTTCCTTTAGGGCAATCTACAGCAGGGACTTACAGACAAATTAAAGTTCAATTTGCCAAAACACACATTTGAGAAAGAGATTGCGGGTTTCTTCTCGATTCCCTTAAGAAATATTTGCAAGTAGATTCCAGATATCTATAACCTATATGCAATTCCAAGTTTGACTAGGTCTATAGTGTGATATCCATAAATTAATTTACTCGAGATATTGTCTATTTTGGCTCGTCCCATACCGAAATTCACACACACACACATCCCAAAATCACTTTTCCTCTATTCAATGCATATTTTGATTCATTCTTGTCCCATTTGTCATCCTAAAAGCCTACCAAGAGCTGCTTATTATTCGAGCCCTTAGGCTTGGCGATCACTCCCCGTCCTCATCGGAGTGGGTTGTTATGGGCCCATCAACGTCCATGTGGCTTGTCTCCAAACCATACACCTATTGGAGAGGGTCTCACCCTAATACCATATTGTAACATCCTTGGATTAAGTCCCTTGAAATATTATCCTCTTTAGCCCATGCCATAGCGAATCTCATGGTTTTTTCCTTTAACATACGGGCATTCACTTTTCCAAAATGTCACCCATCCTAGTAATACTCTAGCTTGAACGAGTTTAACTTTGAAGTTTCAAATCAAAACTTGCCATTCGATTTTTACTTACATATCTTGGTACCGCTTTGCTCCTATTCAATGCATAATTTAGTTTATTTTTGCCCCCTTGGGCCTTCGCTATTTTAGAAGCTTGCCAGGAGCCGCTTCTTGTCAGAAGCCTCTCACTCTAACAACCACTCTCTGCCCTCATCGGATCGGATCGTTACATATAGAGTCGTGAGTAACATCTGACCAAGCGTTTGAGTACACAATCATCCTAGGCTTCTTCATTTAAATAAAAAAACCGTTCCTGTGGCGGCAGGGGTATACATGCTTTGTGATTCATTTCCCTGCCTAGTACCATAGAGGACTTTCGTGACTGATCAAATCAATCAGGAGCTTATGGTCCTTCAATCTTTGAAATTTTTAACGGAAGAAAAAGAAGATCAACTCTCTTTGGCGGAATTTTGAAGGTATAGCAAGGCTGATGCCTCCACATTGAGCTTAAACTATTTGCAAGCTCGAAATCACTGGGATTACCGTGTTAAGGAGGCCGACTTCTAATATGATAATGATACTATTGCTCATTTGTTTCTATCTTCCTAACACGCCCATATAGTAGAATAATTTCTGTGAAATTTTCCTAGGTCACGATTCATTCCAATTGATCGAGCATTAGTGCAAAAATTGTTTCTGATAAATCGATGAAATTCATGTCCTTTCAAAGTTAATCATGTTTACAACAATTCGCATGAACAGAGTGTGGTTGTTTTCATCATCAAAGGATGTCATGGCTCCAATGGGACATCTTACGTCTGCGAACTTGACCTCTATAGGACCAAATGGAGACGAGACTCGGCAGAAAATGGCCGACAGGCGAATCCCCACATACCCACGGTGGGCTGCAGGAGTCATAACCTTTTTTGACATTCTAAGACATTTGCAGGAACTGAGACAAATAATTGCTGATGAGATAGATCTACCAATCTTGTTTCGGTCTTCGTCAAGTCTACTGTGAAGGTTGACTTGGGTTGTGACGGTTTATATTCGAAGTCTTCAAATGGAGTGAGTATTTCGAAACTCTTTTTTATAGGGATCCAAAGATGGAGCTCGAGCTTAGAGAAGTCACCATGAAAGGAAATTTGCTTTCTTTTCTTGAGTTCCTCAAAAAAGATACCCTGCTTCTCGATAGAATTATGATTGTGAAAGAGGTTCTAGCTTGGAAGGCCGAGCTAGCAAAAGCGCAAAATTCTTAGGGTTTGACACCTCTTCATCTCATAGCAGTAAAGGCGTATCTTAACATTGTGGAAAGCTTGTTAAGAGTTAGCTTGGAAATATGTTCCATCCATGATGAATACCAAAAAAAAAGAAAAAAAGAAACACCTCTTCATATCGTGGCCATGAAAGAGCATATGGATGTGTTGGAATGCTTGGTTCCAGCAAGACCTCCTGATGCAGCCCGTGGTATCACTAAACACGACCAGACAATCCTGCATCTACGTGTGAAGCACAACAAACTTGAAACTTTGAAGGTTTTGATAGATATCATAGGCGATGATAAGTTCATCAACTCTAGGGATGAAGATGGCAACAAAATTTGCATTTGGCTGCTGTAGATAGACAAATTGAGGTACTAAGCCTATGCACTAGTCAAATTCAGTGAGCTTATCACTAAAAAAGGCGGTTTAAGGAAACATGAATGTCCTAGAAATATTCAGAAGCTAAAAGTTATTAATTTATAAATCATCATAGTTATGATATATGGAAAGAAGTTATTGGTCCGGACAATTAATTACAGCTCTACACTTCACGCTATTTTAATTTTAATTTTATCCACATTAGAAGCAACATAAAACCAAAAATAGCAGAAGAGATTCAACAAGGGATGAGTTTCCCTTTCGAAGGCATCAGATAAATATCACAAACACTAGAGGATTGAAAAACGCTAGTAGCAAAGTTAATTTTAAAAAGTATATAACATGGATTTGTCAAGTTCAAACCTGACACCAATTGTTATATTCTATTGCTACTGCTCTGCAGACTATTGACTTCCCGATTAATAAACGAGTAACATCACAAACTCTAGAGGTTTCACAGTACTAGGCCTATTAGCACGAGGCCAAAGCGTGGACGAGTCTCTTGTATTATGGATTCTATTCCTCAAAATTTAGAGAGTCACGACCAATCCAAGTGAATAGTCTATGCAAATAATACGGTCACCGCCTTCCATCCACTTAAAGGAGAAGAACAATGAGGAACGTAAGAGAAAGTGGGAAGAGAGCATGCATGACACGGTAATGACGGTGGCGATGTTGCTATTTGCCATGACATTCCACGCTAGTATCAACTATCAACCCACCTGGTGGCACTTGGGAAGATGATTTCCTAGGCGATAAAAATCATCAACCACATACCGTGGGCTACTCCATAATAGCATCTAAGGACTCGTCTGTATACAAGTCATTCGATGTATATAACACGATAAACTTCGTCGCATCACTTAGCATCATTCTGCTTCAGATAAGTGGTCAAAATTCAAAGCAGCATCCAAATTCCAAGCAGCTTTTGATCTCCACATGGATTGCAATGCTGACTTTGGGGTTGTGCTATTCTCCACGGTTCGACTTATACCATCTCCTTAACATTCTTATCACCAGATATTTATATAGGGGAGCGGAGTTCTACGTATTGTGCCAGCATGTGTTGCATTCATGGTTCTTCTTCTTCTCCTGGTCAACGTTTTTAAATTAATCCTGAAGGTGGCACGCAAAGTCCTGAAATCCGTCCGCGAAGCCTTGAAAAGACGGAAGCAGAATAATCTTATAGTTTAATGGCTATGTATCGTTACAAGTGTGTTTGTCCCAGGAGAAGTGGACTGAACCATAAGGCCATGAAAGAGGAGATGCTACGTAGTATGTGCTATTCAACGTGCCGATGAGATAAAATATCTACGATAGGTTTGAGAATGCAAGTTTGTGAGTATGTGCCAGTGAAAACAATAAATGTTTTAAGTGTGTTGAATGTATGTGAAAAATGGAGTTCATATGGATAATGGATTAATGTTTTACTCACATGGATAAGGGATTAATGTTTTACTTGTTGACTGTTGTTAATATATAGCGAATCAATAAAATAGTCGGGAGAAAGGAAAATAAATCAAACATTGAATTGACATGGCTCAATCCAAATATTAGAATCCATGTTCATGGGAAGAGCATTATAGAATTACATTATAAAAATAAGCAATACAAAAAAGATTAGAGTCTTTTTAGCACCGAAACACTTGGTATTTTTTAGTCTTTAATTACATCTAATAACTCACTCAATATTTAGCTCCTCATAATTCTTAGTGAAATTTCACTCATACAAGTTCTAATTACAAAAATTTAACCGCCTAAATTATCACGAAATGTAGTTATAACAAGCAAAATCCGAAGAACTCTCTGCAAAATTTCCCGGTCTCAGAGTATTCCCTCTCTGTGACCAGTGACCACGAAGGACTGGCGCGCCTTTTGTTGGACGCGTCTCTCTCTTTTATAATGCAAAAGAGAGAGCCTACATCATTGTCGCCCCTCTCTTTTGTCTTCTTCCTCTTCGGCAGCCCGCGTGCAGAGAATTTAACGTAGTTAATACGACCAGCGTGCTAAACAAAATCGCAGACAATCACAAAAATCCAACTTGGACTTTATTAATCAAGACAGACAGATTTGTATCCTTTATTTTTGGTATTTTCTTAATGAGCTCAAACTCGCGACATATTTTCAATAGTAAACAAATATGAGACACATCTATTGAAATTGCTGATGCAATGGAAGCAAATTGTAATTTTGCAATTAAATCAGGGGCAATGGAAATTGACAGAGAAATAAACGGAGGTCCAATAAAAGGACGAGAGATTTACTTAATTCAGTCGGACCATCGGAATCTACTTTCACAGGGTTTTGCAAGATGTATGAACATACCATTTGTCTATCTGCAGTCACCGGCCGAATAATCTTATTTGAGGTCGAACTATATCACTAAGCCAAGCCATGCCATCGTTAACCCTAACCTTCGTCGGAGCGTCACCATCAGTCAAGCAACATCATCCATCAAACATCCTTTATACACAGTTTCGAGAAATATACGAATGATGACAATAGAGACGTAGCATTGGATATGCAGGAACTGCAGTTAAAGATCTGTGCGCGCGTCAACACCCCCTCGGATATCCCTCTCCGGTTATCACCACGGTCAACACCGAAAGGGCGCGTAAAATGCAGGACAAAAACCCAACAACACACAGTCAGATTCGGCAAACACGGAAATACAAAACTCTTGCGCGACAACTAGAAATTCGGTCGACGACATTTAAGCTAATCTGCTTTAAGATCTCCTGATAACGGGATGAATATGCAGTGAGCCTTTTTTGAAAGCATTTTGTCGAACGAGTGGTGGGCAGGCATTTTCCTCGTCTCTATGTTCGAAGCAAATGAAAGATTGACATCCACATAGAAACCAAACATACCGACATATTTGATTTTTCGTCCAATCAGAAACTTGAGTTTCACACCTCTATCCTTGTTTTCAGGAAACGGAGGCAGAGTAATATGTTCGTACCTTGACAAGGTGAATTTCCAGTCGCAACCGATGATCAAGCAAGCAAGGAATTGAAGGAAATGCTCTGAAACTCATCACCGGCAAGGATGGGCGCCGACATTGAAGTTTCGGCCGAGAACAGGACTCTTCGAACTGTTAGAGATTCATATAATTCTTAATGCGGAAATTTATAACAAATCAATGATCTTTGATCTTCATGATTTTCACAATTAGATGAAGACATACCTTTATTCATAGCGTTGCACTTGATGATGATCGTTGTAGAAAACCCAAATAACACAAACCAAAAGAAGAAATCCGATTTCTCTCCCTTAACCCACTATACTTTAATGTATTCAATCGATGGAGGAGAGAATACCCAATTCCTTGTGTTATTGTTGTTCATTGTGGGTGGAGAGAGGACCAGACTCTATTTATACGTTCATTGAAAAGGTGCCTTCCATCAAAGCGATATACCCTTTCATTTTATTAGAGTCGCAACTTTTCGTAACCAATAATTATTTATTTTATAGCATTTCAATAATTATTAAACCATATATTAAATCATATCATGTGGGTCACAATAATTCTTACATTCTCCCACTTGACCCATATGATTTTCCTTTCATGGTTTAATAAAAACTATAATGTGCACAATAACATTATGTTATAAAATTTCATTAAATTGTCAATCACATAATAATCACAATTAAGTAAAGAAAACTAATGTGAGTCATAGCGGTTGTATGTCATTAATCGACATAGTTCCTTCTATGTACTACAACTATAGCACTTTACTTAACATGATCCATAAATGAGAAGTACAGTAATAGTCCAACCATAATGTTTCTTTAGAAACTATCCTGTTTAACATTCATCTATTTCCATAATGTATACTAAATAGAAAACAGGAAATATCAGAAACACGTAAGTGAGCTCAAAGTGTCAAAAAATATAAACTCAATACAATCATAATACAAACATCAATGACATCCAATAATGCCCATTTTTTCAACATGCTCATTAAATATTTTGGGCGGCAGTCCTTTTGTTAAGGGATCTGCTATCATAAGATTGGTGCTAATGTGCTCAATTAACACTCTTTGTTTCTGAACTTCTTCTTTGACAGACAAGTATTTGATCTCCATATGCTTAGCACCCTTAGATTACTTGTCGTTCTTAGAGAAGAAAACTGCTGCAGAGTTATCACAATAAATTTTCAGCGGCTTGGCAATACTGTCGACAATCACAAGCCCTGAAATAAAATTCCGCAGCCATAATCCATGAATTGGGGCATCAAAGCATGCCACAAATTCGACTTCCATAGTGGATGCAGCAATAACTGACTGTTTCGCACTCTTCCATGAAATTGCCCCTCCAACCAAAAGAAACAAGTAACCAAACGTTGATTTTCTTGTATCGGCACATCCGGCTAAGTCTGAATCTAAATATCCAATCACCTTGAGATGATTGGATCTTTTATAAGTGAGCATATAATTCTTCGTTCCTTGCAAGTATCTAAGAACTTTCTTTGCAGCTTTCCAATGATCCATTCCAGGATTACTTTGATACCTGCCCAGCATTCCGACAACAAAACTGATGTCTGGTCTGGTGCAAGTTTGTGCATACATTAAGCTCCCCACAATAGATGTATAAGGAATATTTTTCATTTGTTCTCGTTCCAATTCACTTTTCGGACATTGCATAAGGCTAAATTTATCACCTTTATGAATTGGAACTATTTCTGCTGAACATTTACTCATATTAAATCTCTCTAAAATTTTCTCAATGTAGGCTTTCTGAGACAATCATAATAATCCTTGTGATCTATCACGGAATATTTCTATTCCTATCACATATGTTGTCTCTCCCATATCCTTCATTTCAAAATTCTTAGAGAGAAATTTCTTGGTTTCATGTAACAAACCAAGATCATTAGCAGCAAGCAAAATATCATCAACATACGAGAACTAGAAAAATAAACTTGCTCCCACTAATCTTCATATATATACACCGATCAACGGTGTTTTCCTTAAAACCAAATGAAGTTATGGTATTGTTAAACTTAAGATACCATTGTCGGGAAGCTTGTTTAAGTCCATATATTGACTTCTTTAATTTACATACCATGTGTTCCTTTCCTTTAACTGAAAAGCCTTCGGGTTGGTCCATATAAACCTCTTCTTCTAAATTCCCATTAAGAAATGCGGTTTTTACATCCATTGGTGTAACTCCAAGTCATAATGAGCCACCAAAGCCATAATGATTTTAAGTGAGTCCTTCTTAGAGACTGGTGAAAATGTCTCTTTATAGTCAATGCCTTCTTTCTGAGTAAAACCCTTTGCAACAAGTCTGGCTTTATGTCGTTCAATATTGCCTTTTGAGTCGCACTTGGTCTTAAAGACCCATTTACACCCGGCCTTCTTACATCCTTTAGGCAATTCAACAATATCCCAAACTTGATTTTGATGCATGGATTTTAACTATTCTTTCATGGCATTAAACCATTCATTAGAATCTTCACATTCCATGGCTTGGGAAAATGAATCTAGATCATTTCCAATTCCTAAGTCAATTTCTGACTATTGTAGATAAACCATGTAGTCATCAGAAATAGCCGACCTCCTTTCTCTTTGAGATCTCCTTAATGCTATTTCTTGTGACTCGGCTATTGAAAGTTCATTATTGACATCTCCATTATCGAGTGTTTGTTCATTAATTTGTTGTTCTCGATTATTGTTAGATTGTACTACAATACCAGGAACAACAACTTTAGGAGCTTTGGGTATAAGAACTTTTACCCTTACTTCTTGAATGCAAGCATCACGCATTCTTTCACTCCCACTGATGTCATCATTCTCAATGAACCTAGCATTTCCAGATTCAACAATTCTTGTACTATGATTAGGACAATAAAATTTATACCCTTTGGATTTCTCTACATAACCAATGAAATAACCATTGGTCGTTCTTGAATCCAATTTCCTTTCATGTGGATTGTAAATTCTTACTTCTGCTTGACAACCCCAAACATGTAGGTGTCGTAAACTAGGTTTCCTTCCCGTCCACAGTTCAAATGGAGTCTTTAGAACTGCCTTACTAGGAACCCTATTTAATAAGTACATAGAAGTCTTTAAAGCATACATCCACAAAGACAATGGTAAAGATGAATGCAAGCATACATCATACTCCTAACCATTTCCATTAAAGTACGATTATGCTTTTCTGTTACACCATTTTGTTGTGGTGTACCTGGCATTGTGTATTGAGCACAAATGCCATGTCTTTCAAGGAATTTAGCTAATTGACCCGGACATTGTCCCGATTCATCATACTTTCCATAATATTCACCGCCTCTATCCGATCTTACTATTTTCACATTTCTATCTAATTGCCTCTCAACCTCTTTAATATACACTTCAAGTGCATTCACTGATTGAGACTTATCATGCAATAGATAAATGTAACCATAACGTGAAAAATCATCAATAAAGGTTATGAAATAGCTTTCCTTACCAAAAGATGGAACATCGAAAAGACCACATATATCAGTATGTATAATTTCAAGAAGCTCTGTGCTTCTTGTGACACCTTTCTTAGTGTGTTTTGTTTGTTTACCTTTAATACAATTAATACACACTCCAAGGTCAGTAAAATCCAAATTTGGAAGAATTTCATTCTTCACTAATCTTTGCATTCTTTCCTTGGATATATGACCCAAACGTTTATGCCACAAATAAGCAGAATTTTCATTCACCAAACTTCGTTTAGTGCCAACATTATGATGCAAGGTCATTAATGTCTCAACAAAAGTATTATCAAGTTTAAATTTGTAGAGACCATCACATAAAGTTCCAGTTCCAATAAGAGTATCACTCTTAAATAGACTGAAAGATTCAGATCCAAACTTACAATAAAATCCCGCTACATCAAGTCTTGGCAAAGAAACTAAATTGTGAGAAAATGTAGGTACATAAAGGGTTCGAAACAAATCCAAATAATGCCCAGTATCTAAGATCAAACGATTAGTGCCAATGCCTTCAACTGGAGCTTTGTTTCTGTTCCCCGTAATCACATAACTTTCATTTGGCTTTATAGTTTGAATCGTAAGAAATCCCTGCATCATATTTGACACATGAGTGGTGGCACCGGAATCAATCCACCAAGTATTATGAGGAACTTTAGTAATGTTTGATTCAAAACATACTAAAGCACAAGGCTTACCTTTCTTTTCGAACCAAGCCTTACATTTCAGACAATCTTTCTTCAAGTGTCCAATTTTGTTGCAAAAATGACACTTAATAAGATTATGTTCCTTCTTGTGGATTTGAGTAGCCTTTGAAGAGTCATTCAGGATGTGTAATCCTTTCTTCTTGCTCCTTCCATCTTTCCTCTTGAAATTCTTTCGAACTTCTTGATGACTTGAGAGATGAACAAAATGAGCCTTTTGATTCTTTATCATTGTTTTCTCTTGAACTAGCATACTGACCAATTCATTTACATTCCACTTATCCTTTATAGTCTTGTAATTCATTTGAAATGGCCTATATTGCTCATGAGGCAAGGAATTAAGTATAAATTGTACTAAAAAGTACTCATCCACGTTCATTCCTAAAGTCCTTAACTTTGCTGCTAAATTCGTCATCTCAAGTATATGCTCATGCATGGTACGCGAACCATCATATTTCATGATGGTCAGTGTGCTCATCAATGTACTAGCAAGTGACTTATCAACAGTTTGAGAACGCTCTTTCACAAATTTCATAAATTCCTTAGCATTGTTAGTCTTGGGAAGAGAAGTCTTTAAGTTGTTTGCAACTGTCATTCGCATGAACATTAAGCTCAGTCTGTTCGATCTTTCCTAAGCTTTATGGAAAGACTTTTCATCAGCGCTACTTTCATCAGTAATAGCAGCTAGTTTCTCAGCTTGAAGCGCTAAATCAAGATCCAGGACACCTAAGTGAAATTGGACTTGTTCACTCCAATCAAGAAAATTTATCCCATTGAATAAGGGAACAGATGAGGCGTGCGAATGGAGTGAAACATGTACAGATACTGCAAATGTGCAAGAAAATACTCATACATTAATGCTTTGAGAATGTCACCTAATCATATTCAAACTAAACGACACATGTACATCATAGTTCTCCTTTGGGCGATCCTATGATATACAAATATATATATATATATATATGTATATATATATATATACCATAATGATGCTAATAACTTTTATTTGATAATTGTAAATATATCTTATTAAAATTTATTTGCTATATTTGAATATACAAACAAATTTAACAAGTCATATTAATTATCAACCATCATGTTCATGAATTATAAGAAAATAATTAACCTTTGGGTTAATCCCTAAGTTCTTATAATAAATGAACTTCAATATACCCATAACTCCAATAATAATATAAAACATATCAATTTCATATATATAGCATCAATTAATCATGGGTAATTGAATAAAATAATTTACAATATCAAAAATTCAAAAGATTTCAAGGTTCGGCCACTTTGGTGACTAACAAACCATTCATAATATGAATTTTTAATATTGTAAAATACAAATATTTACCAAATTTGCACACAAGGACAAAACTTAATCAAAGCATAAGGGCAAAATCGTAAAATCATAATTCCATAAAAGCATAACCATAAATTTAATATCCAGGGGCAAAATGGTAAATAATCAGTAATGGCAGAATTGTAATTATAAATTAAACAGGGGCAGAACAATAAATAAATTGCGAGAAGGATAAAATGGGAATTTTAAAAATGGCATAGGGGCAAAAAAGTAAAAAGGCCGCACGGGGACGGCAGGCGCGTGCCGAGCACGCGCCTTCATCCGCCGCGGGCGCGTGCCCCGCATGGCCTGCAACTGCGCTGGAAGCCCTGCGCGTGTGACGGCGCGTGGCACGTGGGTTCCACGCGCCTGCAACTGCAGCGTGCGCGTGGAGCCCACGCGCCTTCTTCCTCGCGCACAGACGCGATTTTTCGCCGGTTTTCGCCGTTTTCAGCCGTGATTTCACCGCCGTTTCTTCTCCGACAGCCCATCCCCGACACAAATAAATAATGGGTTTTCAAGTGCATGCCGGCACGACCACATGGGTTTAAGTTTCCGCGAAAATGACCAAGGAATTGGCCCCAAATCAAACCAAAATTTCTCAAAACACAAAACCTCCACCACCGCGGCTTCCGCTGCTCGATTAGCCTCCGGCGAACACCAATATACCGGAAAAACTCATGGCTAATGTTCCTCATGGCAGTGCAACCGTATGGGTCCGAAACCAAGCGGTGGGTCGCCGGATTTTGCGCGGAATCGGAGAGTTTCTATCTTGCCCTTAAAATTCCGAATTCCTCCATTTTTGTCCTTTTTCATTCGGATTTTTTTTTTAACACTCAATAATTCGGATTTCAACGACAGAACCCTCCAAAACATTTCAACAACAATAAATACTACAAACAGAATCGTTCAACAAATCATCATACATAAATCATAATATTTCTATAAATGGAAAAATCATGAGATCATAAACCACGCTCTGATACCAATTGTTAGAGATTCATATAATTCTTAATGCGGAAATTCATAACAAATCAATGATCTTTGATCTTCATGATTTTCACAATTAGATGAAGACATACCTTTATCCATAACGTTGCACTTGATGATGATCGTTGTAGAAAACCCAAATAACTCAAACCAAAAGAAGAAATCCGATTTCTCTCCTTTAACCCACTATACTTTAATGTATTCAATCGATGGAGGAGAGAATACCCAACTCCTTGTGTTATTGTTGTTCATTGTGGGTGGAGAGAGGACCGGACTCTATTTATACGTTCGTTGAAAATGTGCCTTCCATCAAAGTGATATACCATTTCATTTTATTAGAGTCGCAACTCGTAACCAATAATTATTTATTTTATAACATTTCAATAATTATTAAACCATATATTAAATCATATCATGTGGGTCACAATAATTCTTACACAAACTTCACGGAGAGCAGAGGGAAATAGTGTGCCTCCCATGTGACGACAAATATTTTTTTAATAAAAGACCCTAATTTTTTCTTTAACGTAAGAATTTTTTTTTTTATTTGGTAAAAAGAGAGATCTTTTCTTTTGTGCCGCCAGCCCCTTCTCCATCAGCAGAAAGAGACGAGACCACAAAGGCCTGGGTTTTTTCCTTGAAAAAATAACAATATGGTCCTAAATTTTTTAATTTGTTCAATATAGTCCTGAAATTATAATCTAATATGCATTATGCATTTGCCTCGACAAAGAGGAGCTTGTATTGTTCTTAGATTTAAAAGACTTCTGAAGCAAATTGTAAGTTAACTTTCAACTTCATTTTTTTTTATTTTTTTACAAATATTACCTCACAACTCATACCTATCCTAAAAAGGACCATCATATTGGTAAATTAAAATCATGATCAACAAAATCGTGGTTTAGAAATGATCACTAACACAAGCGCTCGGTGGTTGTTTTCAGTTGAACTAGTCCCCGAACCTGGAGAAACCCGGTTCGGAATGGACATCAAACGAACCGAAGAGGAAATCATCACAATGATAGAACCACTTTTTTATTAGTTGATATTGTTGCAGAAATTGATCTGACTTGTTCTCCTGCGCAGGGCTTCATCTGCATCTTCTTTGTGACCAAAAAGATCAGCAGCTGATCGTGCCGGGCTTAGGATCCACCCATGAAGAGGCCAATGCAGCTGGGCACCTGCTAGCGGTCTCCAGATTAGAAGGGGAGAAAAGTTTAATGCGTTCAAATGTTTGCTCTGAAGGGCTAATCCGCTGCTGTGAGCAGAGTGACATGAGAGAAGTCCTCACCGCAGCCATCGGAATGATGGACAGGATCAAAATCCACGTCATGGGGTGGCCCAACCAAACGCGCCCTACCACGTCCCCAGCAACGGGCGCGGCGGCTCTCGTCCTTTTAATGTACATTGCTGGCAACATCTGTCGTTAAAAGATTGAATGTCAAAATAAAAAGATTACGTGCCAATGAAATTTTTACATCGGTCATGAGAGGGAGAATCGGGACTTTTGAGTTCTTTGCAATGTTTTCTGAATGGAGGGGAGCAAGTGATTCAACCATATAACCTAGGAAGCACCATCATTCTCTAAGAGACTTCCTTGACACTCGATCAACAACTATCAAAAAATCCGATATCTGATCAATTTTTTCAACACTCAAATCGGAATTTTGACATGCGAGTTTCTAACACATAATTTTAACATGCGAGATCAATTTTATAAATTTTCAATAAATGAATGGTCAATATGTGTGTGTGTGTGTTTTTTTAACATGCGAGATCAATTTTATAAATTTTCAATAAATGAATGGTGTGTGTGTGTGTGTTTTTTTAACATGCGAGATCAATTTTATAAATTTTCAATAAATGAATGGTGTGTGTGTGTGTGTGTGTGTGTGTGTGTGTGTGTGTGTGTGTGTGTGTGTGTGTGTGTGTGTGTGTGTGTGTGTGTGTGTGTGTGTGTGTGTGTGTGTGTGTGTGTGTGTGTGTGTGTGTGTGTGTGTGTGTGTGTGTGTGTGTGTGTGTGTGTGTGTGTGTGTGTGTGTGTGTGTGTGTGTGTGTGTGTGTGTGTGTGTGTGTGTGTGTGTGTGTGTGTGTGTGTGTGTGTGTGAAATAACAAATTAGGAATGAAGAAAGACTTAATATTTTATTATTTTCTCTTTTGACTCTCACTTTCCGTAATAGACAATTTATTCTCAAGTTTTTTTCTTTTTTCTTTCGACACGTCTAACATGCAAGTCTAAGATAATTTTGAATAATTTTTAATTTTTTAATTTTTAATTATTTTTCTTTCCTTTTATTTTTCCTTTCGTCGGCCACCGGCCATGGTCGGGTAGGCTGGCCTTGCCTAGGTGAATGTCGTCGTTGCCTACCAAAGGCGAGGCCTAGCCAAACAAGTGTGAGCCCCAACTGAGTGAAGGTGAGGCAACCTTAGCCTAGGCTAGTCTTGCCTGATTTTGTGGGGTTCACCCTCGCCCAAGCCAAATTTGGCGAGGCTGCCCTAACCTGAGTGAGAGGAGCCTTCATTGGGCCTCGACCTTGCCGTGGCAAGGAACAAAGACCCTCACTACCCACCCGACCATGGCTAATGGTCGGCAACTTGTCATCCGGAATGGAAAGTAAAAAGGAAAAAATAGTCAAAAAAATATTAAAATTTTATTAAAAATTATTCACATTAGCATTGATCGTTTCATGTAGACTAGACGGGGTCCACATTAGCAAATCTAATTAAAATTAATTGAAATGACTGAATTGGTACTAGATCATAAGGTTTAGGAATAAATTGACACAATTAAAAAGTTTGGGATTCAATTTGTACAAATACCATAGATTTAGGATTTTTCTAACATTTTTTTCCTAAATCATCACAGGTTTTGATATTTGGAAAGGAAGCCACTCGTCCATATAATTAACTACAACTTTATGCTTCACGTTATTTTCACGCTAATTCATTTAGATTAGAAGGAATGTAAAAATAGAGAAGCAGAAAAAATTCAACAAGGGATGAGATTCCCTTTTGAAGGCATCATATAATAGTCACCAACATTAGAGGACTTAAAAACACTAGAAGCAAACCTAGTCCTCAAAAGTTTACAACATGGGCTTGTTTAGTTCAAACCCGACATCAATTGGTACATTCTGTTGTAACTACTCTGCAGACTATAATCTTCCTAACTAATAAAGGAGTAGACCCAAACATTGTGAACTCCAACGGTTTCACAGCACTAGGCCTACTAGCACAAGGCCAAATCGTGAAAAGAGTCTAAGAGATTATGGATTTTATTCCTCAAACGTCAGAGAATCATAACTTGTCTAGACGAACCGTCAATGTGAATAACACGGTTACCAAAGAGAGAAAGAGGGAAGTGAAGAAAAAGTGGCAAAATGGTATGCATAAAGAGCTAATGGTGGTGGCGACATTGGTAGCTACCATAGCTTACGAACCGGGTGCGAACCTACATGACGAATTCGCAAAGGCAAATAAGAACCTTGATGATTACGGGTTGTTTATAGCATGTAACAGATAAGCTTCATCACATCACTTAGCACCATTATGCTTCTCATAAGTGGTCTTCCCTTAAAGTGGTGTCGGATCACCACGTGGATCGTAACTATGTGGGTTGCGATCACCTTCACAGAGTTTGGTTATTCGTTTCTCATATCACTCTCCTCGTCGGAGAAGGAAAAAACTTATGCTAATGGTATAGTAGGAATTGCGGTGCAAACATGGGGAGGATTGATGTTTTTTATTTTCCTGTACCATATAAGCCGCTTAATCATGAAATTGGTACGCAAAGTCCTGAAATTTGTCTACAAAGCCTTCAAGAAAGGGAAGAGGGAGGATCCTATGGTTTAGTGGCTATCTACCGGTACAAGTGCGTTTGTCCTAGAAGAATTGCATTGAGTCATGAGGCCATGCAAGAGTAGATGCTATATAGTATGTGCTGTTCAGTGTGCCTATTAGCCAGTTATGTACGATACGTTTGAGAATGCATGTCTCTATGTGCTGGTTTAAACAATAAGTGTCATAGGCGTGTTGATGGATGACGCATGTAAAAGAATGGAGTTTACATGGATGATGGAATGGAGTATCAACAGTAAGTAATATTAATACACGGAATTCTCTTCTCTTTCTTCTTTCTTTATATGATGTGCTTAATGTAAGGAGTGAGTTGTGGTTGTAGTCAGATTACGGATGGTTACAAGTAAGAAGAGAACACATGCTAAGGTATTTGTTTTTCCCTCAACCAGATCAGGTATGACATGGGGCTTGCGAAGGGAACGGTATCGTTGTTTTTCATTAGTGATGGTTCAATTGTAACCGCAAATTGGTTTCATGAGTCCCTGGCAACTAGGGGATGTGTGAAGGAATTTAAATATAAATCTTATAATAATCACATACCATATTTACTTCACATACCATATAAATCTTTTTTTTTTCCCAAAAAAGGATCACGGCATGGGTAATATCTATGCACCGATAATTCTTACATTTTTTTTTTTTTTTTTTTCATTTTGTTTGATTTCATTTATAGAATTTTTGTCCCAATGTTGTAATTGATATGTTTTTTTTTTCCATTAAAATTATTTAATGTACACGATGCATATAACTTTGAACAACATTTAACATGTTTTGAACGTGAAATATTGACAGTACATGAAATGCTTATTTTGAGCCTCCTTAAATTAGAAATGCAATTTAAATTTTACTTTAATATCATGACATAGCTAGATAGAAGTATGACAATTTATGGGCATTTTTTAAAGAGTAATAAAGTTAAAAGTATTTATTATACGTTAGTAAGGGAGAATAATTACCTTTTGTGAATTAAGTAGTTTGGTTTTTTTTTTTTTTTTTGTGTTTTGATTTTTAACTAACATAAAATTGCTCCAGCAAAACGAAATTAATGTAAAACCGGGAGTCTACTCTGAAGAAGAAAAGATCTGAGGGATACAGAGAAGAAAAATCACCTCTATATTTTAAATTTTTAAAAGCTGATGAGCAAGTCATCCGGCTATCAGCAAATAATTTTGTGGCTATGGTGGGTCTGTTACTGGCAATAAAAGTAACGGACGGTTACCCTCTCATTTCCCATGATAGGGGGACTTTCCAGTTGGGGAAGAAAAAAAGTATGCCAGTCGTAATAAGGCCAACAAAAGATGGAAAAATACTAACCTTAATGAACTACCAATTACGACTAATTAAGAAAAATAAAATCATCAATGGATAATTACTGGCGACAACATCCCCAACTTACGAAGTGTAAAGAAATGTAATTATTTTTATTAAAACAGTACGAACAATAAGTGCAATATTATTGTGAGGAGTTTAGCCAGTTTACCACAGCTTTAGGTCAATTAGCGAGTGTTATATCACTTGTGATGGTTTGAGATAATTTACTACGAGATGGTGTAAGAAGGGAGTATGTCTGAGGGAGAGAGTTTTGAGCGAGAGAGACGAATCCAGATCTGAGACAGAGCGAGTGAGCCTCAGCCTCGCACGAGCCCTGGCCGGCGACCTCTCTCGGACGACGTCCTTGAGCCGAACTCGATGAGCCCCCTTTTTAGTGCCCTACCGTGGCCATGTTTTTTGGGCGCGCCAGGCCGGAGCTCGCGGCCATTTGGCTTACGCGAACTCCGGACCCCGACCGACCTCCATCTAGCTGCTGCGTGAGCCGTCATTCCTCCGGTGAGGGTCTCGGCTTAGGTTTGAGTCCCGATGAGGCCAAAAACCTCCCCTTTTTGTGGCGTGCCCCAACTGCTCGATGATATGACCGAACGAGATCCAGTTGTTGTGCCTTTTGTTTTGGCCGTCCTCGGGCCGTCGCAAGTCGTGAGAGGCTCAGCCGAGCCATGGTCGGCCACGGTGGATGGTCGGGCGGAGGCCGAGCCTCGGCCTAGCCGTGCAAGGCGACGCAGTGACGTGCGCGCGTCGCGGTGGAGGAATGGGGGCGCGAATCGGGTCATTCGGGTCGGGCGTGAGATCCGGCTGGGTTTTAGGGTTGGTTTCTCGGGTTGGGCTCGGCTGCGATAATGGACCGGCTTTGGTTATTAAAATTGTGGGCTGGGTTTTGTTTTATTTTTCTTGGGTTAAGAATGTTGCCGGACTGGGCTCATTCACCGAGCCGCACCAGCCTAGGTCCCGGTTCAGCCTCGACCCGGTTCGAATCCGGACATCCGACCCGGTCCCTATTTTCAATTAAAAATAATAATAAATATTTAATATTTCAAAAATAATAAACAAATGAAAAATTCGATTTTTTTTTTTTTTCGGAAACTAGCAAAAGGCTTTAAAAATAAATTTTGAGTGGTTTTCTTCCAAAAAATGCATTAAAAAAATCAAACCTCAATGTTTAAATAAGATTAAATTTGAAAATGCATTAATTGATTAACTAGTGTAATCAAGTCCCGATCCTAATTTCTCTAATTGCGCGAGAGTAAAATGTTTGTCTCAACATTTTATTTGTTTTATAATCGACTCATTGTAAATCGATTAATAACGACTTTTAAATGAAAATGACTTGCATGTTAAAAACTTATATCACAAGTCGTGAATTGGTGAGCTAAGGAAAGACAGACCGATTTAAACTTGGCAAGCCAGCCTTCGACCACTTGCATGAGGCTTCGAGAGTTCACAATAGTCAAGTCCACGTTTTCACATATGTCCATATTAGTAAGAAAATGAGAGGAATGATGTTTGACGTATCTCTAATTTTTCAGCGAAATTACTTTAGAGAACTTTAGTCTTTGATCTTAGCATCGTGTGTAAAATATCTCGTAGTGGTTGAGCAAAGAACATCAACGTAATTAAGACGAGGGCAATTTACGAGGACTTTAAAAAGTTTAAAATTCAATTCAACACAATAACAAACTTACGGGGAGATTGGTAGGTTTCTTCTTAATTCCCAAGAACCAATTGTAGTGAGTATCCCCAAACTCTCATTTTAGAGCGCCAAACATGGACCCCGAGCTCTACAAATTTTACTCTTGCGCAACCAAAAAAATTAGGATTGGGGATTTGAAAATGACTGACAGATTAAAAATTCGGACCAAAAGTCGTAATTTTGTGGGTTTGGAAAAGCCCAAACTGAACTTACACTTAACAAGCCATTAGTCTCCAAGCACCCGTGGGAGACTTCAGAGAGGTGACAATCAAGTCCACGCTCACAAGTTTGTATTTGTAAGAAAATGAGAGGAATGATGTTTGACATATCTCTAGTTTTTTGGCGAAATTACTTTAAAGAACTTTAGTCTTTGTGTAACATCCGCGATTTCCAACTCCGTGAGAAATAACTATGAGTCTGGTGTGCCAATGGTAAAAATCAGCCATGGATCGATTGGCTCAATTAGAAGGGTAACCAAGGGATTAATCTTGTTCTGATCAAAGAATCAACCATGGATTGATCGAGGAATCGACCTCACATGCATCCGCCCCTCACTAAGCCACTCTTTCCAGCTTTCTTGAGGTTCATTAAGGTAAGTAGAATTCATAACTCTTGGTTAGGGTGATAGCCTACATCATCAAGTTTAGTTGTATACACACTTGTACTTAGTTTTATGCATATTGATTGATTGCTCATGTGTTTATATTCCTAAGCTGAATCGCGCTCTGGGTCATGAACGACTCTCGCTCGGCCTTAGACTGGCAATGAGGCATGTTAGTTCAAGCCTTGAATCATGTTGCTCGGACTTGACTACACTCTCATTCGAGCTTAATTTGTGTACATGTTAATGTTCAGTTTCCTCATGCCTTTGTATGTAAGTAGAATATCTAATTCTTGACTAAGATGATAACCTATGTCGTTGAGTTTCGCTGTGTGCTCACCCGTATAAACCATGATTATGTCGTGATGTTCTTTTATATGGTTTGCTCATGTTTATTTGTTTGAGTGTGTTCACGCTCCGGGACAAAGTCGAGTTTCGCTCGACTTGGAATTGACGTTAAGTCGTGATGGCCTAAGTTCGCAAGACCTTGGATCAATATTGATGCATGTTGGTTCTAAATCTTGTGTGGCGTAGGGATCGCCTAGGGCTGCGAGGCCTTGGATCGACATTGAGGTGTACCGGATCCTTGTTTGGCACAAGGATCGCCCAAACCCACAAGTTCTTGGTACGGCATTAAGATATGTCGGTTCCAAGTCTTGCTTGGTGCAGAGATCGACCTTATGTGCTCAGTTCAAGCCATGGACCAAGAATTGTGCCGAACATGTTATATTATATGATATTGAGGGTCATGGCACACATTATTGAATGAGCACGCCCTCAACCCTTATGTGCGTTGGCTAAGATGAAAGAATAAAAAAAATGGCTTATGCAAGGCACTGTGTGTAATCACCTAATGAAAGATAAGAACTGTCGTCACTTGAGGTGGCGACGATGCCCCCACACCAACGGGATGCCTCGTTAATGAAAACAAGATGCCCCCACATCAATGGGATACTTAGGTTAAGCCCGAAAGCCTCGGGAAGCTAGCTCCAAAAAGCCTCGATCGAGCTGAGATACCCTAGTCAAGCCAAGAAGCCCAACATGAAGCTAGAAGCCTCGGTCGAGTGGAGATACCCTAGTCAAGCAAGGAAGCCCAACTACAGGAAGCCCAGCATGAAGCTAAAAGCCTCGGTCAAGCCAAGATGCCTTGGTCAAGCTCGAAGCTTGACATGAAGCTAGAAGCCTCGATCGAGCCAAGAGGGCCTGGTTGAGCTATGAAAAAGTTAAATGAATCTTTTATGTGTGCCAGTATATGCATATGTAAGATATATTTGATGTATTTAATGAAAAGTCGAAGGTAAGCATGCATTGAAGTATGGCGTGATGGACACATGTATGTAGTTGATGTGTAGCAATGAATTTGTTGTTGATCTACCATTGACATTGTATTGTGAGTGATGTGTCTGCTAGATTTTGATGATGCGATGTCCCTATAGTAGAGAATTAGGGTTTTTACTTACGGAGTTTCCCACCTCACTCCGTTATCTTCTAGACTTGTAGGCATGGAAATCTCCCCTCAGTTTGGGGAACTATTGTCACGCTAGAGGAGATAAGAATTCCCCTAGCCTATGTAGATACTTTTAGTATAATGTAAAAAGGAAAAAATGGCCTGTAGAGAAAGGGCTTGTAAATATACTATTATAATCTAAAGTAGCGCGCTTCATCCGTGGTGTTATCCCCGATTTCTAGCTGTTGTTTATCAAGGAGAATACTTGTACATGTTTTTGCATGTGCATATTAAACAGATAAAAGAAATGAGATGGCAACGAGTCTGGGATGTCGCAATGATGACCCCCACGACCGCGAGTTAGGTTGTTACACTTTGATCTTAGCCAATCACATCTAAGATCTTTTGTAAAATATCTCGTGGTGGTTGAGTGAAGAACATCGGCATAATTAAGATTGAGGCCAATTTATGAGGACTTTAAAAAATTTAAAATTCAATTTAACACAACAACAAACTTAAAGGAGAGATTGCAAGTTTCTTCTTAATTCCTAAGAACTAGTTGCAGTGAGTATCCCTGTTGACACCTAAATTTTGGCGACCCGTTTAGTCATTTATTGTATTAAAAAATTAGGGGTTAATATTTTTTTTTTTGGTGACCCAGGGAACCCCGCACAGCCGACAGCTGCGTAAGTAAACCCTGGGGAGGCACGTAGGAAACCACCACCCACGTACCCCAAGTATGTCGCCAATGATCCGCCTGCCTCCCTGCAACTTGCGTTGCAAGGGCTTTAAACTCCAAACCTCCAGCATGGAAGTCATGGAGCCTACCAGCGGAGCCACCATGGCGGGTGGTATTAGGGGTTAATTTTATCCCTGAAATAATAGTTAATTGCATAGCATATAGTTTTAGGTGCATTTATTTTAATTTGCATTTACATTGGGCCGGTGACGGATGGGTTCGAATTAATGCTTCAGAAACTTTAATTTGATGAGTCAGGCTAAGCCCACGAAGAGAGCAAATTGGCCCAAGCCCGTATCCTTGGGGAAATTTTACGAATTTATCTTTGTGAGATTTCAATTCAGAAGCAAATATTGCGTTTGGAAAAGAAATTTTTGTGGATATGATTTTGGAAAATTAAAAAACCCTAATCCGTGGCCTATAAATAGATTAATATGCGTAGGGTTTTGGGGGGCCACACAATCGATACATACGGCCACAATTCTGAAAAGAGGACTTCGAATACACGGCACAAAGAGAGCTTTAGAGAGAAAAAGCCAAGAGGAGAAATCGTGGAGGCCAGCAAATCAGAATTTCAAAACACAGCCAAGAGAATACACGTGAATAGAGAGGAAGGAGAGGGAGGCTACGGTCAGTCATACATCCTCACGGCCACGCTTTCACCGATCTTCGTCGCCGCCGTCGATGTCCTTGCTGCCATCTGCTGTTGCCCAACGAAGCTGAGAAGCTATTGCCGTGCATCAGTGTGATTCGTAAGTGACACGTGAAAGAACAGGGAGGGTACACAGGCGGAGGATTGGATCTAAGAATAAAAAATTCACGATTTCTCAACGTGGAGAGATAGAGAGAAACCCAAGATCTGGCACGGCTCCCAGACCGTGACTTGTCTACGGAATTCAGCAGTCGGTGGGGGTTTCCTTCAGTCCCTGTTCCTCGCTCAGCAGTGGTCCCGGTGCCGTGCGGCTTTCCTAGCTGCGCCCAAGCTCTACATCCAGGGCGCCCGGTGATTTCCAGAGTCTATAATGAGCAGCCAATGCAGGTTTTGTATTCTTGGTTGAATTTTCGCAGGTTTTTCGGTGAACACAGCAGTCCACCGATCCAGTTATTTTGCTTTCGTTTGAATTCTTATTAGTGCAGGTCTTTCTTGACCGAATCGAGTCACCGCCCCGACAATCCCATTGAATCTCCGAGCAATATTTGTCCTTCGGCAAACCCGATGAGCCGTTGCCATCCTTTCCTCGAGCTTTCACCGCCATCAACCAGCTCACGAAGCCATGCCAGGGAAGTTGCTGTCTTGCTCTTGTGACTCCATATTGCTGGCACCACTCAATGACGGGTTGCTCGTCGCACCATCACAACACTTACGGCAAGAAAGCTAACCCACCTGTCGCGACCTCCCCGAAGCGGGTTGGACCACCTAAGGGTTCGGCTAATGGATTGTTAAGCCTAGACTTAACTCGGGCTCTCCCAAGCCCATACCAATTCGCGACTTAGATTCGAGTTCTTAACATGCAAATGATTTTCAATTAGGAGTCGCCACTAATCTATTTTTGGTGGGTCGATTAGAAACCCAAGTAAAGTAATGGGAAAATTACTTCACTCCGATGAACCAGAGATTAAGTGAGTTCGGGGACTTGATTACGTTAGATTTCTCTAACGCCCTTTTGGTACCTTTCTCTTTTTATTTTCGAAAAAAAATGTTTTGCAGGCAGCTTGAATTGATTTTAAATTTATTTCCCTAACATGTGAGGTGATTATCCAGGTGTGCAAACCATCAATCTAACACCCAAGAAAGCGATGAATAAATTGTAGGACTTACCTCATAACAACGAAAGCATCTGCAAGGTTAAATCAGAATTCACATCAACAATCCTAGATATGATTTCTAATTAACACGCAATTTCTTCTTTTTGGTTTTCACTTTTATTTTATTTTATGAAAATCATGCTTTATGCAATGCATACTACTAATTTAACATGAAATAATATGACATGATAATATGGCCTAAACTATATGATGCAAATGCGATGTTTTTGTGTTTTCTTAATAAGCATGCAATCTATCCTAGAAAATAAAACTAATTTATTCTAAGAGACATTTTTTTTTATATTATTTTTCATGAAATTCGGAATTAGAAAAATGTGAAAATTATCTATCTAAATTAAAATATCATCAAATTTATATTAGGAATGAGGTTAAACCAAATCCTAATTTAAACTAGAATGTTACCCTAATTTAGAAATTCCTAACTAAAATGCAATCTATCTAAAAAATTTCTTAAATTAAAAAAACTATTATCTAGAATTAAACTTATGAAATTTTACCCTAAAATGCAATGATATGCAAAGAGTGCCAAAATTCTAATTTTTTTTTTTTTTTTTTATGTTTTTGTATTAATTTCGAAATTAAAAAATTGCCAAGTACTTAAACATGAAACCTAGGTTAAAACTAGCAACCTAAATTGATCGATTTGATTTTTTTTTTTTTATATTCGAAATAAAATTCCTATTCTTAATATGCAAACCATAAAACATGAAATAAACCTAATTCTAACCTACAAGGAATGCAAATGCAATTTTTTTTTGTATTTTTGAGTTAAACAAAACAATTAAAAGATACCAAATCCTCCATGGTTGTTTCGCTAATAAAATCAATAAATTGATCTTAAGCCTTAAAGATCAAAATATCGATTTTATTTCGCATGATTAATTATTTCATCTAAAGCCTTATAGATGAAATAAAAAAATCATTGTGCGGTTGCCAATTAGGTGGTACGTCGGGGATTTTCAAACATGCATCAAGAACTAATTCAAATAAAGAAACGAAAACATAAAATAACATAACATAAAAAAATGAAATATTAAAGATAAAATAACATAAAATAAAATAGATCTACCTAATAAAATAAACCTACCTAGTTTGAACTTTTTCCAAATTTGCCTTAATGGGTGGTGTTTTATGGACCACGATGGAGACTCAGACCACGGCTGGGATGGCTGTTCTTTGCGACGAGCAACCGTGGGTGGTGGGCGCGGTCGTCGGAGCTCCAGCGAAGGGCGGCAAGCTTGGAGCGGGCAGCGGCTGCTGTGGTGGCGTCGTTCAGAAGGGGACGGCGGTTGGCGATGCTAGGCGGACTCGAGCGGTTGCTGCAACGGCGTGCAGCGGTGTCGGGCAGAGGAAAGCGAGGCAGCAAGGGCGGAGCAGCTTGGGGCATTGGGGCGGAAGTGCAGGCGCGGGTAGAGACGGTGGCTTCACGGGCTGCTAGTGTCGCGAGGGACTGAGCGGCGATGGAGAGCAATGGCGTCGGGCAGCGGCAGCTTCACAGACGGACGGGATGAGGGACAACAGGAGCGGCGTCGTGGCTGGGTCGCAGGCGTGCAGAGGCGCGGTTGCGAGTGCAGGTATTCGGGACGGTGCTACTGGTGTTTGAGCGAAGAGCAGCGTAGGCGCGAGCTGCTGGGCGTCGACTGGGTGGAGCGGCTTGGGTTGCAGCGTCAGGTTGCTGGTCTTCAGCTCCGGGCAGCGTCGGCGTGGGCTCTGAACGCTGGGTCGCCGGTGGGAGCGTGGTGGAGCAGAGGCGGAGGCGTGGCGGTGTTCGCACGGGGGTGACCAGCGTCGCACAGCAGGGGTCGGATTGCTGCACGATTGAGCAGACACAAGGAGCAGACCCACGGAAGGCTACGGGATTGGGCTGCAGGTCACGGTGGTGGGTGAACTGCTGGTGCTCGCGGCTGCGGAAGTGCTGCTTGCAGAAGCAGCGGTGGCGGGCGGAGACGGTGGCGCGCTCGGAGACGAACGGGGGCTCAACTGCTGCAGGTTACGGGCAGAGCAGAAGCAGCGGTAGAGTCGCTCGGGCGTGCGGTGGCTCGGCCTTCGGTCCTGGCAGCAGTGACGGCGGAGGAGCGGTGGAGCGAGCGCGGACGCGGGCTGCAGAAACCGGCGGAAAATCCAGCGAAGGAGAAGAACAGTGGGCGCTTCTCCTTCGCACGTCCCTTCCCCGTCTCTGTACTCTCTCTCTCTCTCTCTGCACTTTCAGTGTACCTTTTTTTTTTTTTTTTCTGTTTTTAGCTTCACCTTTTTGTTCTTTTTATTTTTTTCTGACAAACTCTCTCTCTCTCACGTCTCACTCTCTTCTGCTTTTTCTCTTTTTTTTAATCTCCTTCCCCGACTTCATCTTTTCTTCTTTCTCTCTGACGAGAGTCTCTCCCCTTTTTTCTCTCAACTCATGTGTCTCCCACAGGCTCTCTTTTAATAGCTCTAATGAATTTTCTGGTTCTTCTCCCAGCCCCCTTTTGCGTGGCTTCCCCTTTGCGTATTTATAGGGTTCTTGAAGTCCAACTGACTTTAGTGTGAATGCAGGTAATTTTTCCTTGTTGTTCACGTCGGTTGCTTTTTTCAAATATGGTGGCTACCCATCTGCTTTTCAGCAGGGATAATATTAAAGAAATGTTGGTCCATCTTCTTGCGGGAGAATTTTCACGTCCCCATTAATGCGTGCATGTGCAGGCATTAATGAGAGGGGAGAAAATGCACGTTCATGGATACGGCTACTTGTCCCTCTCTTCTATAGGATAGCCGCAACTTTTGACTTGTCTTGCTTATTATTGGCTTCCTCCTTCAACAAATTTCTGGTTTACTTCTCCTGACAACCCACACTTGAGAGAGAGAGCATATTATATAATATTATATCTTGCTTCTCTGAGGATTCCTCTAGAATCCGCACGTTCGCCGAATTTGTGCGTGCATGCGCATGCATTAATGAGGGAGAGACAACGGACGTGCAAGAACTTCCTTCCTCTTCTTGACTTTCGCTCTTTTGCGTGCTCAGACCAGTGGAGAGAGACCATCTTGTTGTGCATGTAATCGACTGCGAGCCGCCGCGTCTTGTTGCCTTTTAGTATCGATGCAAATGCAACTACATGAAAATGCAAATTTACTATTTTTTTTTAGGGGTTAAAATTAATCCCTAAATTTTCATGCAATTAATTATTAAATGATTAGTCAAAATTTAGGTGTCAACAGCTGCCCCTCTTTGAAGGTGAGCTCGCAGAAAGTTGCATTGCATTCAAAGATAACATGATACCTAAATTTTGATCATGAACATGCAATGGATGATACTTTGCGGGACTATTTTTTTTTGTTTTTGTTTTTGTTTTTTTTTTTTTTTTTTTTTAAAAATGCAATTTATATGATGCATGGAAATGCTAATGAAAATGATAAAGGAACTTACCTGGAATAACTTACCTTCGAGTAACTCAAGATAGATTGGTGTGACATGTCCGGACCCGTACCATTCTACGGTCCCAGAATAGTAACATGGCCAAAAGACTGCTTTCCCAGGAATACCATTCTACGGTGAGATAGCATTGCTTGGTTGTGTCTAGGATACCTACCATTCACACTCGTCTAAACATGGATTAATTTTCCAGGACCTGTACCATTCTACGGTCGCCTGAATGAGGAAATAGATGTTGTCTAGGACCCGTACCATTCTACGGTCGCCTAAACGGGGATTTATCTTCCAGGACCCGCACCATTCTACGAAAAAGATCTGAATAGATTTGTCTAGGACCTTAACCATTCTACGGTCACCTAAACGGGAAAAGTTTTGAGACATAAACATCAATGTTAGGTGAGAGATGTCAAGAATTTGGGAACTTAACCAATAGACACTCAATGTTAGGTGAGATGAATATTGGATTAAGAGGGTTCGAAATACCTAGATCCAGACTAAGGTATAACAAAAAAGATCAGAAAGCATTCATATCCAGAATGAAATGCTTAATGAACAGTTTTGAGACATCCAAATCCAGACTGAGATGTCAAAAATTTTGGAAACTTAACCAATAGACACTCAATGTTAGGTGAGATGAATATTGGATTAAGAAGATTCGAAATACCTAGATCCAGACTAAGGTATAACGAAAAAGATTGAAAAACATTCACATCCAAAGTGAAATGCTTAATGAAGAGTTTTGAGACATCCAGATCCAAACTGAGATGTCAAGAATTTTGGGACTTAACCAATAGACACTCAATGTTAGGTGAGATGAATATTGGATTAAGAAGATTCGAAATACCTAGATCCGGACTAAGGTATAATGAAAAGATCGAAAAACATTCACATCCAAAGTGAAATGTTTAACAACAAGAGTTTCGAGACATCCAGATCCGGATCGAGATGTCAAGAATTTTGGAACTTAACCAATAGACACTCAATGTTAGGTGAGATGAATATTGGATTAAGAAGATTCAAAATACCTAGATCCGGACTAAGGTATAACGAAAAAAAAGATCGAAAAACATTCACATCCAAAGTGAAATGTTTAACGACAAGAGTTTCGAGACATCCAGATCCAGGCATCGAGATGTCAAGAATTTTGGGACTTAACCAATAGACACTCAATGTTAGGTGAGATGAATATTGGATTAAGAAGATTCGAAATACCTAGATCCAGACTAAGGTATAACGAAAAGATCGAAAAACATTCACATCCAGTGAAATGTTTTGACAAAGTTTTGAGACATATATCAAGAATTTGGGAATACCTAAGACAAACCAGGGATATTTGTGAAGGTCACTTACCTCTTGGTAGAAAGAAGTTTTGGAACATCGAGGATGTACTTCAAATATTCATGGAGGCTTCTGAAAGGCAACATAAATGTCAGGAGCTCTTGGGTCTTCAAGGAAACATTACCTGTCAGACATGATTAGAGCAAAAATACATGCATTCGCCAAAGAAGTAAGCAATTCAGCACACTCGAAAGTCCACTGAAGCTTTTATCCATTCAATCAAGATTTATGCATGATGGTTTGACCATATTTGCACCACCAAACTTCCACTGGGGAGAATCATTGTTTATGGATTTTCAAGAATACCAAATGAGAGACTTTCAGTTAGAAAGGACTTTCACTCACTCTCATAAAGAAGGCTATTTTGTCCCAACCATTAATGTGGGATCACAGGAATTAATCCATCTTACCTTCATCATGTCAATAAGGGTTCGAGTATTCTCGCAAATGGTACGACCTTGTCAATCTAAGAGGTCTTTATCAAGACTGTAATGGAGGCTCGGTCAATGGCTCAACAAAGAGGGGCTCTTCGAGTCAAGGCTAATGAAAGAACAATACTCCGCAATCATCTTCGGGTTTACAAGTCAAGGAACCTGCGAAATGAGATAGAAATGGTCCTGCTCGCACTTCTTCGAGCGATGCTTTTAAGCATGTGAATTCCTACGTTAATTTCGGTGCCCTAATCTGAAGAGACTTTGTAAGGGACGTAACGTAGGTTGAGTTCATGGGTTGAGAAGTGAATGGATCATTAGGCTCAAAATGTGTATAGGGGGATGAGAATTGGTGATCATCTTGGCATTTTCACTGGTCTTCTTCTTCACTGTTGGGATTTTCCTCATAGGTACTATAAAAACTTGGCATTTGAGTTCTTTGAGTACCACTCCATTGGGAATACACCATTTTACAATTGATAATCATTTATCTTGACTCTTTCTTTCATTTTCTATGGGCATTGGCCTTGCTTTTACCAGGCACACTGCTTTTTCATGCCCCTTTTTGTTGTTGTTTTTTTTTTTTTTTTTTTTTTAATAACCACGTAATGCTTTAACATTTGGGTTCTTGAGGAGTTTTCATTTTTTGTTGGCACTCGGGATTCTGCTACTTGAACATTTGCCTTTTGCCTTGCCCTAGTGTGGGGGATGATCACCAATTGGGTTTAAACGAAACGAATTTACAGGCTCAAGGGGCTACGCAATGGATAAAGTGTGTTGGATAGAGAAAGAACTGCTCTTCATCATCCTAAGGCACTTAAATTACCGTATGAATTCAATGTAATAGCAATACCTGAAGATTGATGCAAGTGAGAGCAAGAATATTCCTATCAATTTCCTCACCTCATGATGTCGTCTTACCTCTAGCTTGCCCCAATGTGGGGTGGTTCTTGACAGGGGTAATTTAAAAATTATTCACGTGAGTGGGCTCAAAAGGGTTTAAACAATGGATGATCACGTAGTGTTTGGGATAGAGAATGACTCGCCTCTCATCATTTCGATCATCGTACCTTTTGCGAGAAAACTCTTTACCTTAGAAACATGGAATTTCCTACACTCATCTCACCAGTATATGAACAAGGGACTGTGTATAGGATAAGGCTTGCCTTTCATCATCCTGACATGTCTCATTTAGCATGTTCAATTCATTCCACATCATTCATTAACTTGATCGATGGTGACAATCCTCAGTGGAATTGGTAATTAAACAGGTAAAACTATCACGCAAAATTCTCCTTTGAAAGGTCACAAGTACTTCATGAACTCATCAGCTTTGAACACAAAGAGTTTACAGCTCAAAAAGAAAGAAAGGATTGGTAAAAAAAAAATGTTTTTTTTTTTTTTGTGTGGCAAACTTGTTGCCATTTCCAGGGATCGAACCCTGGTCGTTCCCGGACCCTTTCATTCCCCATGCCACCAGGCCGAGGTGCTGGTGGTGTCCTCAGGGCGTTTCCTTTTTTTATTTAATTGAACTGACACTGGGTCAACATGTCTAATATACCAAATCAAATGAATTCAATATGTGTATGGAACAGGGCCTACTTCTCATCTCATTCAATCCATTCCCACACAATTCAATGAAGAAATGAGTACCTTCAATTCACAACAAATTCTTTCAAGGGTAATACTTCTTCACAGCATCGGAGTTAACAAGATTAGAAAATTCACAACCATCCATTTCTGTAAGGATTAAGGCACCTCCAGGGAGTACCCTCTTCACCATATACGGGCCGCTATAATTTGGAGCAAATTTGCCTCCAGGATCAGGAAAAATTGGCAACACCTTTCTTAGAACTAGATCATTCACTTCGAAGTGTCTCGGCCGTACCTTCCGATTGAAAGACTTGGCTACTCTTTGTTGATATGTCTGACCATGGCAAAGAGCTTTTAACCTTTTCTCATCAATCGATTCAACCGCTCGAACCTTTGTTGTGTCCATTCCGCCTCGGACAATTCCACTTGGGATAAGACTCTCAAAGAGGGGATTTCTACTTCCACAGGCAAGACCGCCTCCATGCCATAAACTAAGGAGAAAGGGGTTGCCCCGGTGGATGTTCGGATCGATGTCCAATACGCCATTAGAGCAAAGGGTAACCTGTCATGCCAATCTCGATAATTCTCGGCTGTCTTAGCCAGGATCTTCTTAATGTTCTTATTAGCTGCCTCAACAGCTCCATTCATTTGTGGGCGGTATGGTGATGAATTCAAATGCTTAATTTTGAACTTACTGAACAACTCATCAATGAACTTGTTATTCAGATTTGTCCCATTGTCAGTGACAATCGCTTCGGGGACGCCATAACGGGCGATTATGTCACGCCTAATAAACTTCACAACATTTCGGGATGTGACATTAGCATATGATGCGGCTTCAATCCACTTTGAAAAATAATCTATTGCCACCAATATGAATCGATGCCCATTTGAAGCTTTGGGATTTATTGGGCCAATCGCATCGATCCCCACATTGAGAAAGGCCATGGCTCGATAGCTGGTGTAACTCCGTTGGAGGAACATTTATTTTATCTCCATGAATTTGGCAACGATGGCAACTTCTAACATGCTGTATGGAGTCACTTTCCAGTGCAAGCCAATAGTAACCTAGTCTCATGATCTTCTTGGCCAACATGTGCCCATTCATGTGTGGGCCACAAACTCCTTCGTGCACTTCTTGCATGATTTGGGTGGCTTCTGCTTCATCTACGCATCTCAATAAAACTGAATCATAAGATCTCTTATATAAATTCTTACCACTGACAAAGAACTTTGAGGCCATCTTCATTATGTATTTTTTATCGGCTGGAGTGATCCCTTCAGGAAATTCCTGTTTTTGGATATAGCTCATGATGTCGCAATACCATGGCTTCTCATCAAGCTCTTTATTCACGGCCATGCAATAAGAAGGTTTGGCTAGAACCTCAATTTTCAAAGGTTCAACTTCCAAACCATTAGTAACTTGCAACATAGATGACAACGTTGCCAAGGCATCGGCGAACTGATTATGAGATCTAGCCAAGTAGTCAAATGAGATTTCATCGAACTCCTTCACCAACTCTTCGAGGTACTTATGATACGGTAGTAATTTGGCATCCCTGGTCTTCCATTCACCTACGGTTTGGAGTATGATCAGTGCAGAATCTCCATATACTTTCAATTTGGCCACTCCCGTTTCAATTGCGGCCTAAAGTCCGAGAATACAAGCTTCATATTCAGCAATATTGTTAGTGCATGGGAATATTAATTTCGCGGCTACTGGGTGATGCTGTCCGTCTAGGGATATTATACGCCCAGTGCAGAGAACCGGACAAGTTCACGGCTCCATCAAAGAACATAGACCATGCATCTTCATTTATGGCCAAAATACGATCATCCAAAGGACAATCATCATCATTCAAGATTCTAGGATTCTCAGCCAATATATCAGCAATTACTCGGCCTTTAACTGATTTTTGTGGCATGAACTGCACGTCGAATTCCGAAATCAAGACCTGCCATTTGGCTAGCTTACCCACCAAAGCTGGTTGATGAAATAAATACTTGATGGGATCGTTCTCAGTCATGAGAAACGTTTGGTAATGCAAGGTATACTGTCGTAGTCTATGCAATACCCATACTAACGCAGCACAAGTTTTTTCAGCATCAAAATATTTTAGCTCTAAGACAGTGAACTTTTTACTGAGATAATAAATGGCTCGTTCCTTCTGATCCACGGGACTTTTCTGAGCTAACATCGCGCCAAGTGACTCACTATGGATTGTGAGGTACAGAATCAAAGGATGCCCTGATATTGGTGGGACAAGAACTGGGGGATTCATCAAATATTGCTTCAGCTTATCGAACGCCTCTCGACATTCCTCATTCCACTCAACTTGTACGTTTTTCCTCAAGAGTTTGAAGAACGGCTTAGCGGTCTCAGAGAGTTGGGAAATGAATCGTGCAATGTAATTCAATCTCCCTAGGAGACTTCGGACCTCCTTCACTATTGACGGAGGTTGCAATTCACATATTGCCTTGGCTTTAGATGGGTCAATCTCGATCCCTTTACTACTCACCATAAACCCAAGTAATTTTCCTGATGCTGCCTCGAACACGCACTTGGTAGGGTTTAAACGGAGTTTGAATTCACGAAGCCGATCAAATAACTTCTTGAGGGTTTCAACATGACTTTTCCTAGGCCGGGTTTTTGCAATCATATCGTCAACATATACCTCGATTTCTTCATGCATCATGTCATGGAACAACGTAACCATGGCTCGTTGGTAAGTTACCCCCGCATTTTTAAGTCCGAATGGCATGACCTTATAATGAAAGTTCCCCACGGGGTAATAAATGCTGTCTTCTCTTTGTCTTCATCCTTCATTCTTATCTGGTTGTACCCGGAAAAACCATCCATGAAAGAGAATAATTCAAATCCGGGTAGTACTATCCACGAGAACATCGATATGTGGCAATGGGAAGTCATCCTTTGGGCTGGCCTTATTCAGATCCCGATAATCAACACACACTCGGACTCGACCGTCTTTCTTCATGACCGGTACTATGTTGGCCACCCACTCAGGGTATTGCGAGACTTCGATGAACCCCACTTTGAGAAGTTTCATTACCTCCTCTTCTATCTTCTTCGAGAGCTCCGGTTTAGTCCTCTAAAGCTTCGCTTTAGGGCACTTTGGACGTATGATCTAAACCCGGATTAGTGGGCAAACAATGTTCCACAATTGATGGATCTAAACCTCATCTTTGAGAAGATTTGGCATATCAGCATATGTCCAGGTGCAAAGATATCCCGATATTTTTGTACTTCAATGGAGTCACCATTGGAGTCGGGTGCTCGGCCTCATGGCATTTGGGAAGATTTGCCCCAAGGGTTTTTATCTCTTTGGGATCCTTGGCATCACTCAAAATTTTATTTTATTTTAGGTTGATAGTGACGGTTTGTTCGGAAGTGAGAACTTTGGGTTTTTCATGTTGCTTCCAACTTTGTTGTACTTCAATGGAGTCACCATTGGGCTCAAAATAAAACTTGTAATTGTCATCATATGTCATCGCTACATTGGCATTGGATTGGACCATTTTCACCTCAAACTTGATATGCAAAATACGATAAGCAAACCCTAGAAAACATCAAATCCTAAAAGTGATAAGTTCCCACGCGGGGAGTGCAGAAAAGTAAACGTGTTACTCTTGTGGGCTAGCACCCATTTCCTCCAATGGTTCTTTGTTAATGGCACCTATAACGAGATCATCAAATAGGCTCGTGATCCCTTCCATCCCATTATCGGGATCCTCTGTCTTTGAAGTTGTCGGGTCATCCATGCTACTCCATCCATCGGGCACGATACCTCGGGTGGGGGTCACTCCTCCTTCATCATGCATCATTATAGCAGGGCCGGGGAATGTCTCGCGGATATCGAGGAGTAATGAGTTTTTCCTCTCTTGTTTGTGTCCTCCACCTTTTCCATGGTACCCTAATCCGGCGGAACGAGACCTTCGAGGGGCTTCAATAGGATTCCGGATACCCTGCTCTCTTTTACCAAGTCCACGGCCAGGAATAAAGCGATTTCCAACCATCACTCTTGCTACCATAACTGCTGCATTCGACACATTAGGGATAGGTGCTGTCGATCCTCGAGATGCATGAATAGTGGATACGAGCTCAAATGATTGGTAGCTCGACTCCTCTTTACGTTCCGGCTCGACATAGGGGATGGCCGTCTCATGATAAATCCGGTGATCTTCTTCGCCATGAACAGTGACTAGCTTTCCTTTGACAACAAATTTCACGCTTTGGTGGAGACCTGATGGCACAGCTCATGCAGTATGAATCCAGGGACGACCTAATAGGAAATTGAATGTTGTAGGGATGTCCATTACCTGGAAAAGGACGTTGAACATCACCGGCCCTATTTGCAGATCAAGGTGGGTCTCCCCTATCACCTCCTTTCTCGTACCATCAAAAGCTCGGACGGAGGTATTTGCAGCATTTATTTTTGAAGGATCTATTTTAAGGCGGTGAAGAGTTGCCAATGGACAAATATTCAAGGCAGAGCCATTATCAATGAGTACTCGAGCCACATGGGAAACCTTGCACTTGACGGATATATATAACGCCTTAGTATGTCCCCTCCCCTCAAGAGGGAATTCTTCATCAGAAAAGGCTATTAAATCCTTAAGAAGAATCGACCCTACAAATTCCTCCAACCTGTTTACCTCGATCGTCTCTGGTACACGAACTTCGCTCAAAACCTTCATTAGAGACTTTTGATGTGTGGGAGACGTTTACAAGAGTTCAAGTAAAGAGATTTGAGAAGGCAATTTCCACAACTGGTCGACCACGTTATACTCACTTGCTTTGATTATAGCCAGAAATTCTTTAGCCTCTTCATCAGTAACTGGCTTTGCAGGTTGGGTATTAGCTTGAGCATAGGTCCGACCATACCTTGTAATTAGGTCAACATCTAGCCCGTATGACCAGGGAACTGCTTTGTTATCCGTGTACTCATACAACTGGGCATCTCAATAATTATTTCTTCATGGTTGAAGGCACTTCCACTATTAGTCCTTCATGGTCGGAGGCGTCCTCAAGTGGGGGCATGTCCTCGATCAATGGATCAGTTCACTCTTTTCAGCACTTAGCTTAGCAAATTCCTTCTCCCAATCAATGATGACTTCGGAGATAGTTGACACTATTCCAGCTTGGTCAGCATACACGATCATGCCGGCCTTAACCATTTCTTGAACCCTTTCCTTCATGGTAGGCAAGGGAGGATTCTCATCTGTTGGATAGTAACCAACTCTAACTAATCCGCTATAGATATCTTTTGAGACACCTTCAAGTTCATCTTTTTGCCAGCATTGAACTCAAAATTGCATTCACGTTTCCACGATGTTCCGGCAACGGATTCTTCTTGACATTTGGTTGGGTGGTACGGAAAGAAAATGCCTTAGTATCCAATAAATTTTGGATCTTGTGCTTCAAAGTCAAACATTCATCAATTGAATGGCCGACCTCTCCCATATGATACTCACATTTTATGGAGGGATCATAGTTGGAGAATTTTTCAGCATTGGGTCGCTTTGGTTCATGGGAGATCAATCCCTTCTTTTGGAGTATCGGCAGGACTTGAGATAGAGGGTCAGGAAGAGGAGAGAACTGCCTTTTGGTGAATTGCCGCGGTGCAGGCACTCGGCCTCCATCTTGCTGATTCCCAGGGATACGAACCATCTGAGGCTTACTTGGGGCTGGTTGCGCATATGCAACATTGATTTCAGTGGCTGGTTCTTTATCTTTCTTCATGGTGAACCTTTTGCCTTGATGAGTCGGTTCATTGAACCATCCATCCCTTAGCCCCATCTCAATCTGTTCACCCTTTGGGATAAGTTGGTTGAAGTTCTCAACGTATGTGCTAGCCATTCCGGTTACGGAACTCATACGGGAGAGTCTTGACGAACAACTTCATCAACTCCTTGTTTGTAGGCTCAGGAGTGATTTGAGCTGCCAAGTTTCGCCACCTTACAGCATACTCCTTAAATGACTCACTTTTCTTCTTCTCCATCCGCTCAAGATCCTCTCGGGAAGGTGCAATGTCCATGTTGAACTTATACTGCTTTAGGAAAGCGTCAGCCACATCATTCCAGGTGTCGAGAAGGTTTACATTTTTCATTATGTACCAGTTGAGTGCGGGCCCAGTCAAGCTTGCATGAAACGATTGGATCATGAGAGGCTCGTTCTTGACGTATTGGGCCATGCGTACATGGTACATCTGCAAATGAGCTTTTGGGCAAGAAGTACCGTCGTATTTCTCGAACTCCGGCATCTTAAACTTCTTCGGCATTTTGACCTTCTCGTAAACCGACAAGTCAAACGGGAGCGAATTCCACGATTCTTGCAATTGTTTCAGTTTCTCTTCAAGTTTGGCGAAGCGTTCATCTTGCTCCGCCTTAGGGACATTGTCGGGTTTATCTTTTCGGCTGTGACAAATAGTGGGTCATCCTCCGGCTCGGGCATGTCGTCATCACCCATTTGGGCCTTGTTCGTCGCTTTGGGACTACTATCTCGGGGAGAGTGGATGCAAGAGTCGATTCACTTGGAGGGATTGCATTTGATCTGTCATAAGTTGCATAGAGGTGAGCAACTGCTGGAGTTGGTTTTCCATGGCGGTCATACGATCACGCATTTCGGTTTGGTCGGCCATTTTGCTCTTGATCGTATAATGATAGGCGAACGTAGAGGATCCGTTATCACCTAATTTGAAGAAATGAATACACGTAAGCATTTCGTATAAAACATGCCGGTCCATGACAAAAGTCTAACTACTTTTATTGATGAAACTGTTTGACATTGACAATGTAAAAACTCGAAAGGCCCTAAACAAAAAAAACTAATCAAGTAAAAGACTCAACTTCCTAAATATTAAGCTTAAAGTAAAAAGACTAAATAGATTCAAGCCACTTTATTTGGCCCCCGATCTATAAACAATCGGGAAGCCAACGCTCAACGTAATTGCCTCTTCTCCTTAGCGTCCTTCTTGGCTTGCTTTTCAAGTTCTTCAGTCTTCCTTTTGTGATGATTAAGCTCTGCTTGTCGAGTGGGCTTTTCAGTCACATCTGGCACTTTTGGAAGAAACTCGATTGGGATTTTATGCTGACGGATGTACCGAGCCGTGGCGTAGTAAGTCTTTTCCTTCCCCTCAAGCTCATCTTCAAGCAAACTCAATTTTTGTTCGTGACATGCGAGCCAAGCTTGTTCGATATAGCGAAGCTACTTTTTGTGATCATCATCCTTGGCAGTGAATCGGACTTGGAACAAACCCGACTTAAGAGGGGGTGGTAGATCCTGCACAACTCGATATTGACGGGCCACTCGGAGTGGGTAGTAGGAAGTGGCACCAGTGATCCCCAATAGCGGGATCGGCTCATCATCGCCATGAGAGAGACGTGCCTTGGAGACTTGGAACCATTTAGCATGCCATAGGAAAATCTTGGTATTCGGATTTTTCAATAATTTGACCCATTTTGAGAAAGAAAGATTTGGAGTTCGATCTTGATGATTTTTGAACACCTCGATGGGATGATGGGAATCAGCAAGATTAATAATTTTCATGCGAATATCAATCCTACTCATATGAGAAAAGAACCAGATTTGTAAAAGCTCAATTGGCGCACGAAAAGTTTTATCTTCATTTTCCTTAAATCGGGTGAGTGACAAGAATGTTTCAGCTAAAATAGTGTTGACAAAACTAATTCCGGCACATACTTGTTTGACCACCCATGTGATAGAAGGATTAATGGCGCCTTTACGAAGAGGAAAAACAATAAACCGGAAGAAGGCTAGAAGGAAAATCTTACTTTTTAAAAGAGTGTCAACATTAACAAATCTCTGATCTAGAAAGGAGAAAGGACATGCATGACAGTTATCTTTTAACACTCTTTTTATTTGATTCTTATCCATCCTAAGAAAGTCAGACAAAATTGATTCAGGTTCTAATCCAAGGGGTGGGTTTATTAATTCCAATTCCAAAGGTTTTCCTATGGCAATGATGTATTCCTCCAGAGTCAGAGTCAACTCGTGCTTACCAAATTTGAATGTTGATGTTTGAGGGCACCAGAAATGAGCAAGTGCTTGCATGACGCCGCTTTGGACATCGATATCAAGGAGGGGAACAAGGCGACCAAGTCTACTTTCCACATAGCTTTGACCATCATTGCCAAGACGATCCCACCATGATTTGAGTTCAACCTTTGGTGCAGGCATGAATCGAATGTCGAACCTTCCCATTGTTTATAGACCAAGACTCGACCAACCTAATGTCATGGACCGACCAAAGACATAATAAGGTAAGTAAATTGCAAGAGTAAAGGGTAGAGAACTTACTTTACCAGGCGATTAAAACAATCACATAGACAAGCGCATGAAAAGTGGGGTTCGATTTCTAACTAGGAAGGCTAAGCAAAGTGGAGTTAAAAGGGTAGGATGACTAGTCGCAGCCTCGCGTACTAAATCAAATCCTCTTAACCCCGGCTCAGTCAAGAATGATATCCCAATGCGGCGCAGTCTCGCGGGCAGAGGTAAACATTCCTAACACCAAGAAAGAAACTTTCGGGATTGAGTTGGGCAACCTCTACTACGCGGCCTCGCGGTTGAAGTCGTATCCAACTCAATACCATCCTAAGTGTCCTAGTGCGGCCCAGGTCCGGCGGCGGGTTGTGTGTGCAATAGTGTAGTGCTAGATGCAAGGCATGCATGGCAATTTATATCAAGCAACACTTCATAAGTGAAAGTAAACCATACATTCCTACACCTCTCTGCAAAACAAAGGTCAGCAAATACTTCCCCTTATACCTCCCATCCTGCAAGAACATTTAACACCTTAAATATTAGGGACGTACACAGGATCCTCGCTGCCAAACAAAAATATTTTTCAAATACAAGAGAAAATTGGCCTAAGTCCACTAAGAGTTTTAACTCAAGTCCCCAATGGAGTCGCCAAGCTATCGCGACCTCCCCGAAGCGGGTTGGACCACCTAAGGGTTCGGCTAATGGATTGTTAAGCCTAGACTTAACTCGGGCTATCCCAAGCCCATACCAATTCGCGACTTAGGTTCGAGTTCTTAACATGCAAATGATTTTCAATTAGGAGTCGCCACTAATCTATTTTTGGTGGGTCGATTAGAAACCCAAGTAAAGTAATGGGAAAATTACTTCACTCCTATGAACCAGAGATTAAATGAGTTCGGGGACTTGGTTACGTTAGATTTCTCTAACGCCATTTCGGTACCTTTCTCTTTTTATTTTCGAAAAAAAATGTTTTGCAGGCAGCTTGAATTGATTTTAAATCTATTTCCCTAACATGTGAGGTGATTATGCAGGTGCGCAAACCATCAATCTAACACCCAAGAAAGCGATGAATAAATTACAGGACTTACCTCATAACAACGAAAGCATTTGCAAGGTTAAATCATAATTCAAATCAACAATCCTAGATATGATTTCTAATTAACACGCAATTTCTTCTTTTTGGTTTTCACTTTTTATTTATTTATGAAAATCATGCTTTATGCAATGCATACTACTAATTTAACATGAAATAATATGACATGATAATATGGCCTAAACTATATGATGCAAATGCGATGTTTTTGTGTTTTCTTAATAAGCATGCAATCTATCCTAGAAAATAAAACTAATTTATTCTAAGACATCTTTTTTTTTTTTTTTATATTATTTCATGAAATTCGGAATTAGAAAAATGTGAAAATTATCTATCTAAATTAAAATATCATCAAATTTATATTAGGAATGAGGTTAAACCAAATCCTAATTTAAACTAGAATGTTACCCTAATTTAGAAATTCCTAACTAAAATGCAATCTATCTAAAAAATTTCTTAAATTAAAAAACTATTATCTAGAATTAAACTTATGAAATTTTACCCTAAAATGCAATGATATGCAAAGAGTGCCAAAATTCTAAATTTTTATATGTTTTTGTATTAATTTCGAAATTAAAAAATTGCCAAGTACTTAAACATGAAACCTAGGTTAAAACTAGCAACCTAAATTGATCGATTTGATTTTTTTTTATATTCGAAATAAAATTCCTATTCTTAATATGCAAACCATAAAACATGAAATAAAGCTAATTCTAACCTACAAGGAATGCAAATGCAAATTTTTTTTGTATTTTTGAGATAAACAAAACAATTAAAAGATACCAAATCCTCCATGGTTGTTTCGCTAATAAAATCAAAAAATTGATCTTAAGCCTTAAAGATCAAAATATCGATTTTATTCCCGCGTGATTAATTATTTCATCTAAAGCCTTATAGATGAAATAAAAAAAATCATTGTGCGGTTGCGAATTAGGTGGTACGTCAGGGACTTTCAAACATGCATCAAGAACTAATTCAAATAAAGAAACGAAAACATAAAATAACATAACATAAAAAAGCGAAATATTATAGATAAAATAACAAAAAATAAAATAGATCTACCTAATAAAATAAACCTACCTAGTTTGAACTTTTTCCAAATTTGCCTTAACGGGTGGTGTTTTATGGACCACGATGGAGACTCAGACCACGGCTGGGATGGTTATTCTGCTGCTGTGACGAGCGACCGTGGGCGGTGGGCGCGGTCGTCGGAGCTCCAGCGAAGGGCGGCAAGCTTGGAGCGGGCAGCGGCTGCTGTGGTGGCGTCGTTCGAAGGGGACGGCGGTTGGCGATGCTAGGCGGACTTGAGCGGTTGCTGCAACGGCGTGCAGCGGTGTCGGGCAGAGGAAAGCGAGGTAGCAAGGGCGGAGCAACTTGGGGCACCGGGGCGGAAGTGCAGGCGTGGGCAGAGACGGTGGCTTCACGGGCTCTGGTGTCGCTAGGGACGAGCGGCGATGGAGAGCAATGGCATCGGGCGTGGCAGCTTCACAGACGGACGGGATGAGGGACAGCAGGAGCGGCGTCGTGGCTGGGTCGCAGGCGTGCAGAGGCGCGGTTGCGAGTGCAGGTATTCGGGACAGTGCTGCTAGTGTTTGAGCGAAGAGTAGCGTAGGCGCGAGCTGCTAGGCGTCGGCTGGGTGGAGAGGCTTGGGTTGCAGCGTCAGGTTGCTGGTCTTCAGCTCCGGGCAGCGTCGGCGTGGGCTCTGGACGCTGGGTCGCCGGTGGGAGCGTGGTGGAGCAGAGGCGGAGGCGTGGCGGTGTTCGCACGGGGTGACCAGCGTCGCACACAGGGGTCGGATTGCTGCACGGCGAGCAGACACATGGGAGCAGACCCACGGAAGGCTACGGGACTGGGCTACAAGTCACGGTGGTGGGCGAACTGCTGGTGCTCGCGGCTGCGGAAGTGCTGCTTGCGAAGAAGCGGTGGCGGGCGGAGACGGTGGCGCGCTCGGAGACGAACGGGGGCTCAACTGCTGCAGGTTACGGGCAGAGTAGAAGCAGCGGTAGAGTCGCTCGGGCGTGCGGTGGCTCGGCCTTCGGTCCTGGCAGCAGTGACGGCGGAGGAGCGGTGGAGCGAGCACGGGCGCGGGCTGCAGAAACCGGCGGAAAATCCAGCGAAGGAGAAGAATAGTGGGCGCTTCTCCTTCGCACGTCCCTTCCCCGTCTCTGTACTCTCTCTCTCTCTCTGCACTTTCAGTGTACCTTTTTTCTGTTTTTAGCTTCACCTTTTTGTTCTTTTTATTTTTTCTGACAAACTCTCTGTCTCTCTCTCACGTCTCACTCTCTGCAGTCTCTCTCTTCTGCTTTTTCTCTTTTTTTAATCTCCTTCCCCTGACTTCATCTTTTCTTCTTTCTCTCTGACGAGAGTCTCTCTCCTTTTTTCTCTCAACTCATGTGTCTCCACACAGGCTCTCTTTTTTAATAGCTCTCAGGAACCTCTCCAGTGAATTTTCTCGTTCTTCTCCCAGCTCCCCCCTTTTGCGTGGCTTCCCCCTTTGCGTATTTATAGGGTTCTTGAAGTCCAACTGACTTTAGTGTGAATAGGAGGGGGCGGTAATTTTTCCTTGTTGTTCACGTCCGGTTGCTTTTTTCAAATATGGTGGCTACCCATCTGCTTTTCAGCAGGGATAATATTAAAGAAATGTTGGTCCATCTTCTTGCAGGAGAATTTTCACGTCCCCATTAATGCGTGCATGTGCAGGCATTAATGAGAGGGGAGAAAATGCACGTTCATGGATTCTTCTTTCTTCCTCCTGCTTGGGGCTTCTTATACGGCTACTTGTCCCTCTCTTCTATAGGATAGCCGCAACTTTTGACTTGTCTTGCTTATTATTGGCTTCCTCCTTCAACAAATTTCTGGTTTACTTCTCCTGACAACCCACACTTGAGAGAGAGAGCATATTATATAATATTATATCTTGCTTCTCTGAGGGTTCCTCTAGAATCCGTACGTTCGTCGAATTTGTGCGTGCATGCACATGCATTAATGAGGGAGAGACAACGGACGTGCAAGAACTTCCTTCATCTTTTTTTTTTACTTTTGCTCTTTTGCGTGCTCAGACCAATGGAGAGAGACCGTCTTTTTGTGCATGTAATCGATCACGAGCCGCTGCGTCTTGTTGCCTTTTAGTATCGATGCAAATGCGACTATATGAAAATGCAATTTTACTATTTTTTTTAGGGGTTAAAGGTTAATCCCTAAATTTTCATGCAATTAGTTATTAAATGATTAGTCAAAATTTAGGTGTCAACACCACCACATTTGAGTTTTTTCGTTGTTGCAGCTGGAAGTCCCCAGCCATGAATTCATCGTATGAGCACATCTTCAAAGATTGTGGGTTGTTTTGATTTTTGGCCGAAGCAGTGGAATTTGTCTCTTATTGAATGGTGAAATCTAGAGACTTAACCGTGAGTTCTTGAGAAAGAAGTATACGTGAGATTGAAGACAAAAAGGTAGTGACTTTAGAGCTCTCGGTGGAGATTATTTGGTCCGACTAAAAGACCAAATATTAATTCGCTATGATCTCCTTTGGCGAGCCACCTTATCGTGAGCGGTTCCCTCGCAAGTGCGTCGCATGAGCCGTCCGTGTGGGCAAATTCTAATTCGGAGGCATATCCATAAATTAGATTTTCCAGCTGAGGCACCGATGCCGAACCATCCTGTCCGTCCGTGAGTCGCAAGGACCTGAGCCTCACCGAGCATCACCATATCGCATCGCGAGTAGCTGTTCGAAATCCGAATCTGGAAATATATTCGGCAATTAGGTAAAAAATCTCACCTTGATTTAAACATCATATTGCCTAGATTGATGAGATTGATATCTAATTGGGTAAGAGGTGTAATATTCATTGGGATATATTTCCTAACTCGCAACCGCATATAATCTTTGATTCCATCTATAAGGCTTTAGATGGAATTATTGATTCCGCGGGAATCTTTGAAATTGATGTTTTGATCTTTAAGGCTTAAGATCAACCCATCGGTTTTATTTGCGAAATTTCAAGAATTTTGGATATTATTTCCTTATTCGCATTGATTGGATAATATATGATCTCGAGTGATTTGGTGCTTATCTTGCTTTAATTGCTTTATTTATCCCAAAAATGCACACACAAAAAAATTGCATTTGCATATCATGTAGATTATAATTGATTTCCTAGATAGAATTGCATGATAGAGTAGTTAGATTCTTTTCTAATTATATTAGAGTGCATGTTTAGATGGTATCTAGGTTAGATAATATCTTTGAATTAAATTGCACGTCGAGATAAATTTCTAAGTTAAGATAGGATTCGGATTAGTCTATTTCCTAACTTAAATTAGATAATATCTCACTTTAGTTAGATTTTTATTTTTAGTAATTTTAATTTCGAATTTTTATAAAAAAAATAATAAAAATACAAAAAATACAAAAATACAAAAATCATGCCCATGTCATCTAGAATTAGGTTCATGAAATGCACGTCATTTAGTGATTGTTGCTAGGCCTATTTAATTAGAAATTGCCCGTCATTGGATTAGGTCATTTAATAAATGTCGCGTGACATATTAGTTCACATATTAGATTGCATGTTGCATGTCATTTTAGTTAAAAAAATTTGTACGTTATTGCATTGCATTGCACGTAATTTTCTAGGCTTCATTTAAATAAGAGAAAATCTTGAAAAAATGAGTGATTGCGTGTTAATTAGAAATCATATCTAGGGTTATCGATGTGAATTCTGATCTAACATTGCAGATGCTTTCGGTGCCATAAGGTAAGTCTTGCAATTTATTCACGGCTTTTTTCTGGGTGTTAAAGTGATGGTTTGCGCACCCGCATGGTCACCTCACATGTTAGGAAAATAGATTTAAAATCAATCTAAACTGCCTGCAAAACATTTTTGAAAATAAAAGAATGGTACCGAAAGGGCATTAGAGAAATCTAGTGTAACCAAGTCCCCGTACCCATAGTCTCTGGTTTGTAGGAGTAAAGTAAAACTCCCGTTACTTTACTTGGGTTTCTAATCGACCCACAAAAATAGATTAGTGGCAACTCCTAGATAAAATCTATCTGCATGTTAAGAATTTAAACCTTAAGTCGCGAATTGGTATGGGCTTGGGAGAGCCCGAGTTAAGTCTAGGCTTAATAATCCATTAGCCAAACCCAAGGTGGATCACCTCCGAAAATTTCGTCGCGACAATCCCGAAACTCCCATTTTAGAGAGCCAAACATGGAGTCCGAGCTCTACGAAGTTGCTGTGAAAGGGAATGCGCATTCTTTGCTTGAGTTGCTCAAAAGTATTATATCACTTGTGATGGTTTGAGATAATTTACTGTGCTATGAGGAAATCATTAAGTGTAACTACTCTCATGCAATAAAATGAGTGATTTACCTTCAAAGTAGTAATGTCTATTAAGACAATCATATGCCTTATAGTAGGGAAAAGTACACTATCAGTGCCATAAGTTGTGTACGGTGCTCACTTTGGTGCCAAAAGTTTCCGTCGGATCACTTAAGTGCTAAATTGGAGAAAAAACAATCACTTTGGTGTCACCAGCGAGAGATTCCGGCCAAAATAATTACGTGGCTTTTATATTTTTATAAAAAAAAAATCGACAAAGCCTTTAAACGACGTTGTTTTCCGTCCTCCTTAAGAAAACGACATCGTTTTGCCATCCTAAGTGGATGGCCTTGAGAAAACAACGTCACACAACTCATTTGGGTTATTTATTTATTTATTTATTTGGGATTGAAATTAGGGTTTTTTTTGTCCGATCCTCACCCAATGTCGGCCGTCGTTGCTCGGCCTCCGTTGTAGTAGCACTGTATCCCAATCTCGGTAACATTTCACTAGCTTCAACATCCTTAAATTCTTTGAGCTAGGACCGCATCCAACAGCACCGAGTGGGCATGGAGGGCGAGCCTCTGGCAACTATGGCCTTCGACCGCGAGCCAGTGGCGGCACACGAAGGAGCACCGGTCTGAGTCGCCGGAGCCTAGGTACTGGAAGACGCAGGCCAGGCACTCGTCGGGGAGATCAGAGATGGAGAAGGAGAGATCAGGGGTGACGCACTCGTCGGTGGCCTCCCCGAGCATCGGCTAGATCATGGCCTTCGACTTGTCCGCCGAGTGGCCGTCGTCGGGGTCGGGGTCGGGGTCGGGGTTGGGGTCGGGGTCGGGGCCGCGGTCACCAAGCGCGGGGGCCGTTGAGGACGGCAAGCGGCCCATCACCGTTGGCTTATCTTCTCTCTCTCTCTCTCTCTCTCAATTTGGGGATTTAGGGTTTTGAATTGGGGGAGAGACACCAAACGGCGTCGTTTTATTGTTTAAATGCTAACTGTACTCTCCGGCGAGCCACATTAGCTTCAAAAATTAATAAAAAAGTGTCATGCAGATTTCCGGTCAACTAGATTGGAATTGGCACTAAAATGATCGTTTTTCAAACTTTTTAGCACTTAAGTGATCCGACAGAAACTTTTGGCACCAAAGTGAGCGCCTTACACAACTTATGGCACTGATAGTGTACTTATCCCTCTTATAGTAAATAATTAAAAGTAGTAATTTACCCTATCAGATGTAATGCACCTCTAAGGTAGTCATTTCCCTTGTAATTAGTAAGTAGAGTAAGTGCTAATTCTTGATGATCTTAATTATACTTATTCTTAATAAATTGCTAACACAGTCTAATGGTAGTAAAATCTTTATTGTATCATAACCGCAAAATGATGCTTGTGAGTCATACTTTTGTGTTTATAAAATTAGTCTCTGCGTTATTAAATTACCTTTATGTTCTTAAGTGTTAGTAAATGTGAAAGTGATCTTACAGTTTATAAATCACTGGGGTTTGCTCCAGTAGCCATCCTTCCAACATGGAAGGGTAAGGTGGAGAGTTCGAATCCCCACCTTCTCGAGGGTTGGGGTGGGGACGATGTAATTTTAGGAGTGAGTTTCGACTTCCACGCCATGCAATGAGGCATGACAAAAGTCTAAGAGTTACAGTAGGAATATAATAAGACTAACCAATATATATATATATATATATATATATATATATATATATCTTACAGTTTATAAATTATCTTTATGTTAATAACCAGTCGATTTGGCAAGTGGGATGCGGTCCCTCTTTTTCTCACAGTAGACTCTAGACCTGTGGCTAATGATATGATCCCGTCATTTTTTGACTCAAATTTAATGAGCCTAATTCGGTACAAGTACTTTGGTTTTTTTTCTCTTCTTTTCTTTTCTAAAATGGGCTACAATGGATTGAGAAAAAGTATAGTCCAACCCATTTTGCAAAACCCACACAGCCACGAGACCCAAGCCGTCTAGACGAGATAATGAGTCTTCCTCCATCTCCAAGTGCCGCCGCCCCCTCCCTCACCCCCATCCTTCGCCCGCGACGACCTGCTGGCCACCAAGCCTTCACCTCCTTTGGCACTGATTATGATGGGCATGTCCTCGAACTGCTCAATCGTCGACCTCAAGTCCTGCCAAGTCCCGGTTGGTGCACCTACCATTCAAGATGATGAATTTGATGCAGGTACAAGTGTTATGGGCGACCGATCCACTCACCAAAGGGAGGGAAGGAGTTGGAGCCGGTGTTGGAGCAAAAGAGGAGATAGGTCGAAGAAGCTCTTGCGAGTTGAGCTGCCTCTGAGCAGACAAGGAGGAGGTCATAAGCTCGGTTCGACCATAGTTAATTCTCAAAAAGGGCTAAGGTGGCGAATCTATAGTTGAGGCGCCTTTCCAAGGTAGAGGAATCATAACTTATGCAACAATGTTCTTCCCCTAAACCATGACCAAACATTTTACACACAATCTTAGACACGATTGGCGAAGATCAAAGACCAAAATTCTCTAAGGTAATTTCGCTGAAATAATCACAAATATATCAAACACCATTCCTGTCCTTTTCTTACGAATATGGGCATATGTCAAAGTGTGAACTCGACCTAGGTAGGCCAAATGCATACGATGTCCCCACCAAATGGTCCCCAGTATCAGTATCTCCTATGTTCTCCTTTGTTTTTAACACTGCTCTTGTGCATATCTGCATATCTGCATCTCCTCTGTTTTTTAACATTGGTATCAGAGCCGAGGTTAGGAAGAAAAGTGTGTTTGAGTGCTGTAAAAGGGTGAGAACCAAAAGAGAGTTTTTATTGCAGCAAGTACTTTCGTTTGTAGTAGTCAAAGGAGAGTATTGCAGCAGGTTATTTTCGTTTGTAGCAGCAGCGGAGGTTGCTTTTGTGGTGGTTACATTTTTGCAGCAGCAGCGGTAATGGCCTTAGAAACATTTGTACAACCTGCTATTCCACACTTTGATGGTCACTATGATCATTGGAGCATGCTAATGGAGAATTGTCTCAAGTCCAAGGAGTATTGGGATGTTGTTTCTTCGGGAGTTGCCGAACCTGATGAAGGAACTGTGTTAACGACAGCGCAAAGAACAACTTTGGATGCATTAAAATTGAAGGATCTCAAGGCCAAAAACTATCTTTTCCAAGCAATTGACAGATCCATTTTGGAGACAATTCTTTGCAAGGATACCTCCAAGGAGATATGGGATTCCATGAAGAAAAAGTATCAAGGCTCAAAGAAGAGCAAAGAGGCGTAAGCTTCAAACGCTTCATTCGGAGTTTGAAATGCTACGAATGAAGTCGGGAGAGACAATCACAGATTTCTTCTCTCGGACAATGGCAATAGTTAATAAGATGCTGATTCATGGCGACAAGACGGAGGATGTCATTATCGTTGAAAAGATTCTTCGATCTTTGACACCAAAGTTCAACTTTATTGTTTGTTCCATAGAAGAAGCCAAGGACATTGAAGAACTTTCCATTGATGAGTTGCAAGGATCCTTGTTAGTTCATGAACAAAAATTCCTACAACAAGAGACGGTAGAGCAAGCTTTGAAGGTCTCAACTGGAGATCATTCTTCATCAGCAGCAAGGGTGAACAAAGGAAGAGGCAGAGGAAGGGAGAACAACGATCGCAGCAGCTTCAGCTTTGATCAAAAGTCTGAAAGCTATTCCTATTGTGATTTCCAAGGGAGAGGAAGAGGTCATGGAGGACAACATTCAACTGGTTTTAGGCCAAGGTCAGCAGACAAATCCAAAGTGGAGTGTTTTAGATGTCACAAGTATGGGCATTACAAATCTGAATGTCAAACTAATTTGAATAAACAAAGAATTGAAAGAACTGACTTTGCTAAAAAAGAAGAAGAAGTATCTCTTTTGATGGTGTGCCATGAGAAGGAAGAAACTCAACCAAACATGTGGTATCTCGACACTGGTTGTAGCAATCACATGTGTGGAGACAAGAAAATGTTTTTTGATCTAGACGAAACGTACAACAACACCGTAAAGTTTGGTGATAATTCCATTGTGTCGGTGATGGGGAAAGGAACAGTGGCAATTCATCCAAAATGGACTTCGGTACAAACTATCTCAAATGTATTGTATGTCCCTGAATTGAAGACTAATCTGTTAAGTGCTGGTCAGCTGCAAGAGAAGGGATATGAAATCTATATTAAAGGTGGGATTTGTAGAATCCAATATGAGAAGTTGGGTTTAATTGCCGAAGTCAAAATGACAGGCAATCGGATGTTTCCACTGTATCTCCACAACACTACAAATTCATGTTTCTCTGCATGATTGAAGGAGGAAGCTTGGTTATGGCATTTTCGCTATGGGCATCTTAATTTCAGTGGGTTGCGAACACTATATAAAAAAGAGATGGTGGAGGGTCTTCCTCAAATCTCTACTCCTTTGGAAATTTGTGAAGATTGTGTTATTAACAAGCAACATCGTGCTCAATTTCCACAAAGAAAATCGTGGAGAGCAAAAAGTCCGTTGGCGTTGGTTCATTTAGATATTTGCAGACCAATATCTCCAATTTCCAATGGAGGTAAATGGTTTATCATTACCTTCATCGATGATTTTAGCCGGAAGATTTGGGTGTATTTTTTGCAAGAAAAATCTGAAGCTTTTGCAGCTTTCAAGAACTTCAAAGCACTTGTTGAAAAGGATGGAGGAAATCAAATAAAGGTCCTTCGCACGGATCGTGGTAGAGAGTACAACTCACTTGAGTTTATAGATTTTTGTGTGAAGCATGGCATCAAGAGACAACTTACAACAGCCTATACACCACAGCAAAATGGCGTATGTGAGAGGAAGAATCGTACCATTCTGAATATGGTGCGAAGTCTCTTGAGGGGAAGTGGAATTCCAAAAAGTTTCTGGCCTGAAGTAGTCAATTGGAGCATTCGTATTTTAAATAGAAGTCCCACTCTAGCTATTCAAAATATGACACCGGAAGAAGCATGGAGTGGCCAAAGACCTGCAGTAGATCACTTCAAGATTTTTGGGTGTATTGCCTACGCCTATGTTCCTGACCAAAAGAGGAAGAAGCTAGATGACAAGGGAGTCAAATGTGTTTTTCTTGGCATTAGTGATCAATCAAAAGCCTATAAACTTTATGATCCTATGACCAAGAAAATCATTATCAGTTGTGATGTGATTTTTGATGAAGAACAAACTTGGCCGTGGGGTGAGCAAGGTGTTGGTAAGCAAATTCCAACAAATTGTGAAGATGAAAATGAGCTGGTGCAGCAATCCACAACAACCCAAATCGCCACAGGCAGTGTCCAAAGTACAGCAGCAGCTATGGAACCTGAAGATCGGCCTCATGATGTTCGACGAAGGCCTACATGGATGAGTGATTATGAAGTAACAGGAGTTGATCAATATGAAGATCCACTTATCCATTTTGCTTTGTTTTCAAATTGTGATTCAACAACTTTTGATGAAGCAGTACAAAAAGAAAATTGGAGGATAGCAATGGATGAAGAAATTGCAGCTATTGAGAGGAATAACACTTGGGAGTTAATAGATCTTCCAAAAGGACACAAAACAATCGGAGTCAAGTGGGTGTACAAGACAAAATTGAACGAGAATGGTGAAGTTGACAAGTATAAGGTGTGCTTGGTGGCGAAAGGCTACAAGCAAGAATTTGGAGTGGATTACAAAGAAGTATTTGCACCTGTAGCAAGACTTGACACAATCAGATTGGTAATTGCATTAGCAGCGCAAAATTCATGGCCTATCTTCCAATTGGATGTGAAGTCAACATTCTTGCATGGTGATCTTCAAGAAAAGGTATTTGTTGATCAACCTTCTGGTTATGTGAAGCTCGGTAGTGAACATAAAGTTTATAAATTAAAAAAGGCACTATATGGGTCAAAACAAGCTCCCCGAGCTTGGTATAGTCGCATTGATGCCTATTTCTTGAAGAAAGGTTTTAGAAAATGTCCATATGAGCATACATTCTTTATTAAAATTGGTGATGGTGGAAAGTTGCTTCTTGTATGCTTATATGTGGATGATCTTATTTTTTTACTGGGAGTGATAGTGCCATGTTTGACAAATTCAAGGAGTCTATGATGGATGAATTTGAGATGACTGATCTTGGATTGATGCATTATTTTCTGGGCATAGAAGTAATTCAATCTGTAGCTGGAATCTTTATGTCTCAAAAGAAGTATGTTCAAGAGATTTTGGGCAAGTTTCAAATGAATAATTATAACCCCGTGACTACTCCAACTAAAGTTGGATTGAAGCTCTTGAAAGATCCTAATGGAAGCAAGGTGGATAGCACTCTCTACAGGCAAATTGTTGGAAGCCTGATGTATTTGACGGGGATAAGACTAGATATCATGCATGCTGTGAGCCTTATAAGCAGGTATATGGAGCACCCAACAGAGTTACATTTACAAGCTGCAAAAAGGATTTTTCGCTATTTGCAAGGAACTACAAATTTTGGGCTGTTCTATAAAAAGGGAGAAAAGTCAGATTTGTTTGGGTTTACAGATAGCGATTATGCTGGAGATGTTGATGATAGAAGAAGTACTTCAGGGTATGTATTCATGCTTGGTTCAGGGGTGGTTTCATGGTCTTCAAAGAAGCAATCAATTGTTACTTTATCAACAACTGAAGCAGAATTTGTTGCTGCAACTTCATGCGCCTGTCAAGCCAATATGGTTACGGAAGATTCTTGGAGAGCTTCAGTTCAAACAGCAAGAAGCAACTATAATCTATTGTGACAACAGCTCAGCTATCAAGCTGTCCAAAAATCCAGTTCTACATGGGAGGAGCAAGCATATAGATGTGAAGTACCACTTCTTAAGAGATCTTACAAAGGATGAAGTAGTTGAGCTAGTTTTCTGTAAAAGTGAAGATCAAGTGGCTGATATATTCACCAAGCCCCTAAAGTTGTCCATGTTTTAGAAGCTGAGAAAGCTCCTTGGTGTTCGTTTGTTGGATATTCCAAATTGAGAGAAGGTCCTTTAAACCGATTGTTTGCAACATCAGTTTAAGGGAGGGAATGTTGAACAAGTCAATGTTTCTAGTTTGTTTTTTATGTGTTAATAGTCTATTAAGCACTTCTATTATGTGGATTGGTTGCTGTACATGTGAAGTTAGTGGGCTATGGTGGTTATTTGTTTTTGTAAAGCCTATATAAAGGCTATGGCGTCAGTTTTTTATGGGTGTGGTTCTGCAGACGGTTCCCTTGTTTTTGTGTATATCAGTATCTCCTCTGTTTTTAACGCTGCTCTTGTGCATATCTGCATATCTGCATCTCCTATGTTTTTTAACACCTAGATGCATCCCCAATTTCCTAAACACGGAATGTAAACTTCTAGAGCTCTTCTTATAATCTTATTTGAGCATGTGCGGCACCTTATTCTTCAGCTAAGACTATTTAACTTAGATTGTAATAGGAAGATGGTTGAAATGAGCAATAGTGTCGTAACTGCATTTACTCTTAGTCTTTCAGCAAACATAGTTGCTAATTGTTGAGAATGTTGAGTTTGATCGCATGGACAAGCCTGATCAATTAAAGGAGACTACGAAAATAAAAAATTTAGGGACATCCGCAACTATGTACAAGGGAAACCTATATTTCATTTTGCGTTCATAAAATTAGTTTCGGCGTCAAATGACCTTTACATTCTTAAATATTAGTAAATGCAAAAGTGATCATGTACTTCATAAATTATCTTTATGTTGGTAACCAGTGAATTTTGCACGTGGGATGCAGTGCCTTTTTTTCTCATAGCAGACCCTAGACCCGTGGCTAATGATATGATCCCCTCATGCTTCCTTTGTTAAGAAGCATGTATTATACATGTGCTCCCATCTCATTTGCCCCCACAGATGGGAGCTTGAATGATTCATATATTTATGAGACATATGAAGTAAATTATTAGTTAACTTGCAACTTCAATTTTATTTAAAATATTATTGTTGAAATATCCCATATCGCTTGACTGTGGGCTTTATTTGCATTTTATATACATGTTCTCTCCCTCCACCATTAGTCCAAGCTTTTTGGTTGAACCTTGTATCATAGTATTAGAGCCAAATTGTACCCTAGTTTATATCACATGTACTTTATATTTTCTTTTCCATCTATCTATCGATTTAAGTTTTTGGAATGGACTTACCAACCATGATAAACAAAGTCAGTGTTTAGAAATGATCGCTAATATGCATAGTCAATGGTTGTTTTCTTTCTTCTTTTCCAATTCTAGCCATTGTTCACGAGCAATTGTCAATCTCAAATTTCGACTAGTAAGTTTCTTCCAAGTTCCATTTTTTAAAATAAGTAAACATTGAATTATGGGTACTCTATGATTAATAAGGGAAAGGCATTGAAAAAGTTCTACATCTATTGCATTAGTGTCAATTTAATCCTGATCATTTTAATGATACAAATTTAGTTATAAATCTTTTGATTTGACACCTAATCAGTCGTGCCTACAAATTTTGGCGGAATATTGCTAACGTGGATGCCGGCGCACTAACGTGGGTAATTTTTAATAATATTCTAATAAATTTCAAATTTTTATTATTTTTCTGATTTTTTCTTCTTCTTTTTCTCTCCTTTTTTTTTTTCCTTATGTTGATGACTAGCCACAGGTGATGCTAGGTTAGCCTTACCCAAGCCAAATCTGGCAAGGTCAGCTCACCCGACCATTGCCCGTGGCCGTGGCCAGATCACCAACAAAAGGAAGAAGAAAGGAGAGAAAAAAAATCGAAAAATTATTAAAATATTATTAAAATTATCCACATTAGTCCTGGCAGTGTCACGTAAGTCGGCGACATCTCTCGTTAGCAATATCCAACTAAAATTTGCCACAAGGAATGTAATGGGGACCGGAACCCATTTGATGATCCAGCCGTTTGGCACATGCTCAGCTGGGGGCATGGTGACGGGAACGGTGGGGCCAAGTTGTCCCACGCGGGTCCCCCGGGGACGAGCAGTGCCGGCGCAGAGGATTGCTTCCATCTGCAACCTGGAGGAGTGGAACTATTTTGTGCCGACGGTGCTCCCAAGCTGGGCAGCGCCGCCGCTCCAGACAATGGCAGTTGTTGTCACGTGCTTAGAGAGATCATTCATACTCACGAAGCATTCGATTATTCTTCCAAGAGGGTAGAAACTTTTCTTGATGAATTAGTCTGTGTGAGGAGTTCAGGCACGGTTGAACGCTGTCGACAAGTTCTGTAATTGATCCCGGGCCGACGGTGTTTGACATTTGCTAATGCTTTATGTAGCAACACTTTCTAACATAAGTTCTTTGAAATTTATTTAAAGGAAACCAATCATACCACAAAACTCGAACTACATGGAAGAGTTGGTATGGTCGATCACGCGATCTTTGGACACTTAGCACAATCCTGGTGCGATACCATCCAACGGCGAGCATTGGTATCAAATGTTTGAGTAAGAACTTCAGTTAATCACTTCATTAAAAATTTAAATGACATTCTTTTATTTTTTCGGACATTGGAGTTCTGAATATGTATCGTGCAGCAATATAGTCCTGTCTTTCTTGCTTCCATTTCAGTTTTTGCAAGAAAAGCATACGAATGTGAAGGATTTTCTGCAGCAATACCGTGAGGGAAGGAGGCGGCTGGCTACACCATGTAACAGGACCCGCTCACCATGTTCTATGAAGCTGGGTGCGTGGGAATAGATTTCAACGGCAATGTAAATGCCGATTATTTTCAACTACCTCCGCCTCCGACTGTTTCAGGTGATGCATAGCCATTCGCACTTCTCCATGTCACAACATTATAAGCCTCACACATAGAATCAAATTCGAGTTCCCGTCGATCTTTTGAATAGCTGGAAGCGCTAGAATGCTTTTTGTTTATTGTTTTGTATTTTCGTTGCTCGAAGCAGAGGATCCCGGGCAAACGGACAACAAGCCAAAACCTAAGATAAACAATCCTAAAACTGGTTTTGCAGCACAGGTTACTGCTTTTCTAGAATTATTAACTCTGTATGTGTGTCCTGTACAGCCTTTTATGCTACGATAAACAATCATATTTTCTCATCTCTTATGACTGTTATAAATGGAAGTGATATCCGGAGTTCTGTTTTTCACCAAATTATCATTGCAAACAGTTTCTGTGTGGATTCTGTTGAAATATAGATTGCTCCGTCAATCTTTATCCTCTAGGACTTGGCCTTTAGAATAACGATCTTGTTCAACGAACGTCACTTGTATTGCACTCATTTTTTTCTTCCATTATTCTGAAACGGCTGTATTTATGTGCTGAGATTAGTGCAGAGGGAGAGAGCGGGAATGATGACCCTAGCAGATGTTGGAGGTTACTTCCATCTTCCGATCGAAAAGGCTTCTGAAAGATTGCATTTGTGTCCTACCGTTGTCAAGGAAATTTGCCGAAAAGGCGGAGTGGGGCGGTGGCCTTATAGAAAGGTTACACTCCCTTTCGTTTCTCTCGTTCTCGAATTGAAATTTGCCCTTCCAAAATTTTCCACTTCAGCCAAATCTTGGTTTTCGTAGATTCAATGTATTGAGAGAAAGATCTTGGAATTAAGGGAGCAGCTAAAGAGAGAAGATGCACCGAAAAGGAGTCGCACCCAAGCAGAGATCGACGAATGGCAACAAAATTTGGACAAGATCCGCTATGGAGTCGCTAGAACGGACTAGTACAACGTTTACTAAGTTGGATACAATTATATGCTGCAGAGACTTCGAGACCTTGATGAGTCTTATACTTTCGTCTTTCGGCACATTTTCGTTTGTGTACAGTGGTGCTGTGAGCGAAGGGAGGACAAAGACGGATACTCTTTCTTGCATTATACACTTAAATCTGTGATCAAAATTTCTTTTTAAGCTTCGAAAGAGAATAAAATATTTTTGTGTGAAATTCTGTACGGTCTCTATATGGATGTTTAGTGCAGAGCACAAATTGATCAGTAGTCTTTATTATAATTTGTAATCTAACTCAGCCGGCTCGCTTGTCATTATTCTAATTAATTAAGTACACGACACTGGTTACCATATGGCATTTGAAGGGTCTCCAAGCTGTTGAGAGAATGTGATCTGGACGTGAAGTCCTAAACACAGATCTTGGAGTTTTTGTACATTGTCGTAAACTGCTCTAGGACAGACGGTGAAACCTATCCTAGGATATAAACTGCATGAATAGTGTTTCCATGGAGAGATACTGGCATGTTTTCAGAAGGAGAGACTATTGGATGTATGTCCTAAAGCTACTATGTAATAGTTACATGTTAGGGATTTCAGTTGTACTATCATTATTATTATTATCTAATTAATGGCAATAACGTATTCATTCATTTGTCCAATTATTTTATATTTATGAATGATTCCATAAGATCAGTTGCAACTAAACCTTTTCTTGAGATGTTAAGAATATATGTGATGGGTTCATAGTTAGATTGAATCTTTAAATCGTTCCCAATCGATGGATTATTGAGTGGATAATCCTGTTGAGACTGGTGTGTTCATAACTTCACCATTAAGTATTGGATACTTAAGGGAATGATGAGTCACAAGTCATTGGGTATTGCGATACCTGAGTTAAGAACACGAGTGTTTGTTTTAGACAAGTTCACTGAATGTGACGCATATGGAATGATTAGAGACATTGAAGCTTTTAGTGTGGTCAATGTCTAATTGTTCATACTTTGGTCTTGTGTAAATAATCCTTAGACCTGAGGCACAGTGTTAACTTGTGTATTGAACAACTATGGTTCATGGGTGCACATAATGCTGGGTCGTTGATCCGTCTTTATACTTGAGGCACAGTGTTAACTTGTATGTCAAACAACTTGTTAATATATGAAATTGCACGTGTACGCACTATGGAATCTGTCTCCTTGTTACATGCAGGGTATAATAATGATGTCATATGCAATCTGATTATGACAATGCATTGAAATCTTCGGCTGGGTTGTAACCGAGAATAAATTGTTTATGTCTCGAATAAAATGCATGTCAATTAGATTTGTGCATATGATCGAATTGGTGACTTGACAAATATTCCATGGTCTTTGTTTGATCGGGACATAGTAAGACAGAGGGAATGAATTACATTGTAGCCAAAATTGACAAGTTCATTATGTTTTTAAAGCATTCACATTATCTGGGTAGCCATGACATATTGCTAGATGTCAATTATGGCTTGTAGGACTGTTGGCACCTAATTTGTATTTTCAAATATATAAAAAAAATTAGTTAAAAAATTGTAAAAAATTATTAATTAAAAATTAAATAATTAATTAAATTTTTAAAAAATGAAAACGAGAGAGGCCGGATCGGGCCGATCCGACTCAACCCGGCCCGCCTCTCTTTCTTCTTTCCTCACGCGGGCCTAGGCGCGGCCCATCTTTGCGTAGGAAACCTTAGAGAAAAGTGGAGAGAGGGAAAGCTCGCCGTGGTGAGGAGAAATAGAGAGAGGGAAGACGGGAGGGGATGTTCGATAGTAGAGGAGAAAGAAAAAAAGAAAAATAGAAAAGAAGAGGGCACGTTCATCTTCCCCGTAGCGGCTCCGCCTCGTGGCCGCTCGAAGCCTTCGCTGCGCCAGCCGCCGCGTGGTGGAGCCGCTTGTCCGCAAGCATCGCGCCACCACCGCCGCGCCCGACTTGCCTACGCAGTCCGCGTGTTCGCAACCCCTCTACAATTGTGACGATCCGACGCTTGTGTCACCTCCACCCGGTGCTCGACGCCCTCTCTGCCCGAGCGTCACCCGTCGACGTCTTGCCACCTCTGCCCAGTGCTCACCGCTCCGTTGCCCGCCGTTGCAGCACCTCCGAGCGACTCCTGTAGTAGCTCGCCTCTAGCGCCCCTGCCTCTACCCACTTGACGCCGTGCTACCGTCCCCCAACGCTAGCAGATCTGAATCGATCCCTGTGTTGCTGCCGCCCTATAGCCGTTTGAAGCTTCGCCCCGCTGTTGCTGTTTCAGCGCCCTTTGCCGGTCTTTCGCTTCTGCAGCTAGCCCCGACGCTAGCAGCCACAACCCAGCGTCGGTGCTCGCCGCTACCTATACCTGAAGTTGCATCGTCGGTCCGCCTGAGCAGCACGCATCTATTGCCGTCGCCCTTGCAGCTTCAAACCACTGCCCGTCGACGCCCGCAACCAGCAGCTGAGTTCCCAAGCTCGCCTTCACCGTGCTGACAGCCGCCCCTTTACGCCTTGCTGCAGCCCCTGCGACGTCGGACTTCCTTGCTCACTGCTCACTGTCTCCGCCCGGAGTTCGAACACCGTGCCCCGTTGCACCAGCTGCTGCTGTCGCCTCCGTCCGCTGTCGGTCCCCTCACCGAAGCTCCGATGATTGCGCTCCACCACCCTCAACAGCCCGCCGTGCCTCGCCGCACCACCACCGCCAAAAAGCCCTAGAGAAGAAGGTTAGAAGCCGGGTCGGGCGTGGGTCATGAACCGGGTAGGATTTTCGGCTAATCCGGATCGGGCCTGGGTTGTTCTGGGCTGTGGGCCTGCTGTGGGCCTGCGATGGGCCCATTTTTGCAAAAGAGGGACTGGGCCTGGCCAATGCCGCCAGCCAGGCCTAATCCCATTTTAAGTGAGGGCTCGTCTGGTCGGGCCTAGCCCTTTCGGGCGGGCCGACCGGCCCGTCCGACCGGATCCGGTGGGCCCGATCGGGTCAAGTCCGGGTCGGATCGAGATCGAGACCCGACTCGGCCCTGACTAAGTTTTTTTTTTTTTTTTTAATAAATAAAATATAAAAATATAAAAACATATATATTTTAAAAAAATTAAAAATATTTCTAAAATAAAAATGTAGGGTTTGGTTAGGAATTATCATATCTTGCATTCTTAGTGTAATTAGGCTTTTATTTGCTCGTATATTGATTATATTGCATGTTTAATTCACATGTTTAACTATGTTTGCAATTGTTTAGTTGCATGTGTTTAATTTTATTGCAATTAGGATCTTGGTAGTTATGGTTGTTACTTTAATGATTGCGCACCTACATGATCACCTCACATGTTAGTGGATGTGTGTAAAATCAATCCAAACTGCCTGATAAAAATATTTTCTTTTAAAATGAACAAGATTAGGCACCGAAAGAGTACTAATTGATCAATTAGTGTAATCAAGTCCCCGACCCTAGATTCTCTAGTTGCATAGGAAGTGAGGTATATTCCCATGCTTCACTTAATTTCTAGCCGACCTCAATAGGCTTGTGGTGACTCTTTTTGTGCAAAATTCCTAAAAAATACCCCAATGTCACGCGAGGTATGGGCTTGGGAGAGCCTGCGCCTAATCATGGGCCTTAGGTCCGTCATTTAGGCAATACCTCTAAATCTGTTCCCTCCCCCCGAAGAGTAGGTCACGACAGCTTGGCGACTCCACTGGGGACTTGGTTTTAAACCTTAGAGGACTTAGGCCAAAATTAATCTTGTTCAAAAATATTTTTGTTTGGCAGCGAGGATTTCCAGGTATGTCCCTAACATGGGTGTTAAATGTTTTTGTAGTTGGGAGTTAATCCCTTGTCTTGCAGGTGTGGAGTTGTGAATGAATGTTCATGTTTTGAATTTATGAAGTGTTGTTTGTATATAAATTGTTATGCATGTATCCTTTGCATTGCATTACACCTTAGCACACACTATTTGCTGCCAAACTTGGGCTGCATAGGATTACTTAGGATGGTGTTGAGGTGGATACCACTTCGATTACAATCATGTAATACAAGTCACCCATCTCAACCTCGAAATTTCTTTCTTCATATCGAAGGTACCCACCCCGATCTACACTCACGCGACATGGGTCGGTTCTTTGATGAAGCCGGAGTCATGGGTGACACTACTTAGCTGCGATCTTGTTGGTTCAATTCGGTGATCCTATGAATCCATTTTGAGTGGTATAGAGTAGAAATCGAACCACATCTCATGTGCATGTTTATGTAATTAAAAAAATAGAGACAAAGGTCGGCACCCATTGTAAGTATCATTTTCCTTTTTATTTGCTCATTTTGTATTGAACCTCCATCTTGAAATTCGCGAACATCAATCGATTGCCCTCGGTGCTGTGGGCTTATAATTGAAAAAAATTGGCTATCATTTTTGACAAGTGAACATTGTATGCAAGTTCTAAACACTTTGATTTAGCTCTATTGAACACATGGGTTTGTTTAAATTTCTAATTATGGGCTCGAAATCATTTTTTTTTTAAATTTCAAGTTGTGATTTTATTTTGGGGCACAAAAATTGAAATTGCATTTTTTTATTAAATTCTTTCATTCTCACATTTTGTGACTGAAATGCAAATCACATTTTGTGTATAGATTTCTCAAAATAGAAGTCACTTCATTTTTTGCAAGAGTAAAATCATAAAATCAATCTCTTCAAAAAAAAAAATCAATGCCACTTTTACATATGAAACTTTTAGAATAAGAGTGGACGTTCGATTGATAGCCGTCGATTGATCTTTTAATGATGCCCCTTCTCTTATGATAAAATCTTGGCGAAACACTAAAACCCCGTAATAAGGGCTATGGGGCATGTACCGTCGCCTCGATTTTGTTGTAAGAAGCGACCTCGTTGAGAGATCATTTTCTCATCCACATACTTACATCGTCGTCTTTTTGCAAGTTATGCGTGATGCTCCTTGACATTCTAGTATTCGACCACATGGAGAAGTGAATTCTAGAGTGAGGACAAAAGTTGATTTTTACTCTTAACTATGCAAGAGTTTCTTGTATTTATCATTGTTTTTATTCTTGTGGAGAATCATGTTTTCCATTTTGGGTTTTGATTGCGAATCCAATTGATGCTTTTGTAAATCATGCGACTCACCTTTTTTAAATAATGGAATTCAATTTCATGAAAATCATCATTTTAAAAACAAACTCAAAAGTGTAGGCTCATGGAACTCAAGGAACAAGCATGGATCAAGGCTTCATCGGCGCCAATCTTCCAATAGAGGCGGAATGAAGCCGAATTCTGTTTTAGGCCAATTTCTTTATTTGGAAATTGGGCATTGCCATCACCAATTTGTTTATTTTTCTTACGAGTTTTATCAAGAGCTGCATCATATGTTACTAATAGGCTAGCACTAGGGCTATTGCACATTTTTGGCAATTAAAGAATTTGAACATTTGGCTGCAAGAACTTTCTGCAATCAACATTAGAGATTCGTGTTGCAAAATGCTACTTTGTTATATGCTTTATCTCGAGGAAATGACGCAAATGCCTTAGGTGCCAAAATAGCCCATCGATCTCATTCACTTTGCATGATGAGACAAATGAAGGGAGTTGCCAAGCATCCAAAAAGGCGAATTCGAAAACATGTGAAGGGTAAATTGTGTCGATTCCAATTACTCATTTTGATAGTGTCTCTGACATGATTTTTTTTTTTTTCCTTTGATAGGAAAACATCAAACACTTAAAGGCAAATGCAAGTGAAGAGTAATGTCGAGTTACCAAATATCCACGAGGGTGAATCCAAGAAATGTTAGCACCCAAAAGATAAAAGCCAGTGAAGGATAATAATGTATCGTTTCCAACATTTCAATCCCTAAAGATCTTTGCACTAATGTATTCTTTCACATTCTTTACAGGGTCATCGGATCACCACGTTGCAGGTAAGTACTCTTTTTCTCAAAAAAAAAAAAAAACAGAGAATTTCCATTATAAAAAAGAACCTTTTACGCTTTCTTAGAGACAAGCAAAAAAATGAATAATTGAGAAAAAGAAAAAGAAAACTTTCTACAAATTTTTGAATATCCTTTTTATCTCAAAATTGTTTTCTCGCTTGGTGGGTTATTCATTTTGAATCAAATTTCCCTATGGAGATTGATCTACTCAGATGATCTTGACAGAGTGAATTGGAGACGTTAACTATGCCAAACAAGAAGTGCTTAGGATGAAGAAAGGCAAGCCCATTTCCAAACACATCCTTCAAATACTTTTGAGAGTTGAGTGAAAGGCGACCTTCTCTTAGGACGAAGGATTCATTAATATTGAGTGCAAAGATCAAAATGATAAAGGCGTTTTCTTCATCAATCCCAAGCATCGAGTTGACATCTTACTACCCTTTTGGGCCGAATAAAGATGATCATTCAAAGTAACTATGTCGAGAACGACCCTACTTTGGGGCAGCATAGGAGGTTACGGTCGTGTTGTAGAGCGAAAGATTGAGAAAGATTCTATTACTTTCATTTGCATCAATCTTTAGGTGATAGCTTTAGATGAATTCTCATTAGAACTTGACTCATCTCAAGGTGAAGAAGAGCATTTCCTTCTCTACCCAAACACTGATACCCATTGCTTTAACCAATTTGGGCCTAATTATTCATTTCTGAACCCCGAGCGGTGATCATCTCATTTCACTGGGGCAAGGCATAAGAATTGACCAAATACAATTGATAGTTACGAGAAAATGTGAAAAGCATCTCGAAAGTCATAAGAGCTACAAAAGGTTAAAGAGCAAAAAGTTTGACAAACTAGGGAGCATGAAAAGCAATGTGTGTGGTAAAAGTAAGGCCAATGCCCGTAAAAAAAGAGAGCCAAAAGGCTGCATTTTATGTGAAAGAAAAATTATCAAAATCCAAGTGCTTGCGAAAAAAAAGAGAGGAAAAAATCATTGCAAAGGGCAAAGGAAATTAAAGAAAAGAGCAAAAATCCCGTGCAAAAATGATTAGTCAAGGGACTTTTGAGATGTGCAGTGTTTCAAAAGCCAAATGTTTTTGAAAGGTTGAGTGACCTGGTCACGCTGCCATGATGATCACTGACTCTTAAAAACCCTCTTGAAACTTTTAAGCCTTTCGAGCCTCTCCCGAGCCAACATTACAACCCTCTTCCGAAGTCTCTTCTGATTGGGATGGTTTGAGTGAAAATGAGAATACCACCAAGAAGCTACTGCTTGAAGGAGTGGAAGTAATTCTATCTTATCTTATCTTCCAAGTTCTCAACTTGTAAACCCGATGAAGATAACGACAAATGTTCCTTTATTAGCCTCAAAGCAATAATCCCTTTGTGTAAGCCCATGACCAAATCTATATTGCAGTCCCTTCAAAAGACCTTTTTGATCGATCAGATTGTGCTCATCGTGAATGTTCTTGAAAGCCTTTGACATAGGTTATGTGAGATACCCTCAGCAATCAGTTACTTCCCATGCAAATAGATGGTATCAAGTAGCCATTTTATCAAGAGTGTGTGAGAAACCCTTTCTGACTAAGAAGCTCTAGTTTGGCATACTTAATGAGCCTTTTTCATGAGTCGTAGCCATTCCGATAAGAATTTGACTCCCAGAGAATTTGATGATTAATGATACATCCCTGAGTAAGATGACAATTTTGTGCCACATGATGCTGATTGACATCGAATGTTTTTTTTTTGTTTTTTAAAAAGAAGTCAGACTTAGCTTGATTAGCTTGTTCAATTGATGCCGCAATATTGCCGATACGTCTCTTGATGACGTCTCTAATGACATTTACTTAAGTTGAGTTTGATAGAATTTCTTAGTGAAGCCATGCAATTTTCAAGGTGTTAGTGGGTGCTTCCCTAAGAACCAAAGGTTCATGATCAGCCTTAAACTATGTCATCTCCAAAGGTTCATGGTCAACCTCAAACCATGTCATCTACAAGGTTCATGGTCAACCTCAAACCATGTCATCTACAAGGGTTCATGGGTTTTCCTCAAAACCATGTATTTTCAGCCCGGTCGAAACCCGTTGTTACACGGTGAGACTTCCTCCTCTTCTCATGACACGACGAGCTTTTGTAGCCCGGAGTCCTTCTCCTTCTTCCTATAACACAGAGAGATTCTGTAACCCGGAGTCTTTCTTCCTGTGACACGGAGAGCTTCTGTAGCCCGAAGTCCTTCTTCCTATGACATGGAGAGCTTCTGTAGCCCGAAGTCCTTCTTCCTATGACACGGAGAGCTTCTGTAGCCTGGAGTCTTTCTTCCTATGACACGGAGAGCTTCTGTAGCCCGAAGTCCTTCTTCCTATGACACGGAGAGCTTCTGTAGCCTAGAGTCCTTCCCCTTCTTCCTATGACATGGAGAGCTTTTGTAGCCCAAAGTCTTTCTTCTTATGATACGGTGTGCTTCTGTAGCTTGAGGTTTTCTTTCTCCTTATGACACGGCGTGCTTTTGTAACTCGAAGTCTCTCTTTCTTCTTATGACACGGCGTGCTTCTGTAGCCCGGGGTCTTTCTTCCTCTCATTGACAAGACGCGCTTCCATAGTTATGAGTCCTTTTCGTCGACCCGATACGTGTCTATGCACCTAGAGTCTCTCTACCACCGAAATAATTTAGGTGTCTTCTATCTTTGAATGTAACCTCTTCAAGGCTACATTCAAAGATGGGTAGATGTTGACACCTATTTTTAAACAAAAACCAAAATAATAAACAACAAAAAAAAATAAAAATAAAACAACAAAAAAAGAGAAAAACAAAATAACACTTAGGGGTCGGGTCGGGCCAGATTCGGCCTTGGCCCGACCCGACGCCCGTCTCTCTTTCCCCTACGCGGCTCAAGCCATCTCCTTTGGCCCAACCCACATCCCGACTTGTCTTCAAAGCAGTAAATCCTTTCTTGTCTTCAAGCCATCTCCGTTGTTGATCGTTCATGCACGAGATGCACGAAGCATCGTGCGATCGTGCTTGTGGATCAGCGATGGTTGCTCCCTCGATCAGCAACCGTTGTTGATTCGAGAGAGTTTTAAAAGTGCCGCAAAAAGAGAGATAAGGCATGGTTGCAAAACATATAGAGAGAAAAAGGGCGTGTGTGTTATTGTGTGTTCGTACACGAGAAAGAAAAAAGACATGCATGTTCTTGTGTGTTCGTACATGAGAAAAAAAAGGTGTGCGTGTTCTTGTGTATTCGTACATGAGAAAGAAAAGGGATTCTCTCATTCGGGCCGTGGCTAAAAACATCAAGGATACGGAGGATCGTCTCCACGAGATTGCTAGCATGATCATAGTGGTGATTATCCGAAAGTTCTCTCTTCCATTCGACGTCCATTGTTGGTGTGTCTGAACTAGAGGTTCGACGTTTGTAGGGCTCGAACTATAGAACATTCAAACCAATTCGTTTAAAGCGCGCTTCGAGAGGTAATTTGTTTAACTCCCTTTTATATTCAGATTTTTGATTAAAACGCATGAACAACGCCTTCGGAGAATCATGTATAAAATAAATCATCTTTGTTTCCGCTATATTTTTGTTAATTTTACCTATACATGATTCATGAAACCCTAATAGTGGCATCAGAGCCAACCTTAGGCGTTTTTTATGCGTTTAATTGATTTATAGTTCAAAGATATTTTTGCATTCTAATGGCCAATTTATTTTTTTGTTAAGAGAATCTCTTTCTCTTATGTGGCCTATAGAAGTTGATTAATTTATGTGATAAATTTAATCAACTAAGCAAAAATGAGAACTAAATCAATTTTGTATCAAAAATCCGTAACTTGTTATACTTTGTGTTTATATTCTGCGAATGATTCACGATTGTGAATTTAAAGTTGACAACGCAACTTCCGTTCGGAATCACACTCGTGAAGTTTGTTTCATCGATTTCGATTTCTTGACGTGGTTTGCGTAGTTCGACTTTAAATTTAATTAAATGCAGAATTTTATTTATGCCTTTCGGAGCTTAAAATTTTGAATTTATGGCTTGCAAGGAAGGGTGGTGATCATGGAAAAATCCCTAATAATTTGATTGTTGTATGGATGAATGTATGTTGATTACATGTATTCTTTTTGGGGTAGTAATTATTAAATGGAGGCTGCGTCCTTCCTTTTATATTTATTTTATGAAATGTAATTTTAGCATAGTTTAATATATCAATTGTTGATGTAAATGCTACGAGAGAGGAGGAGCCATTGGAGGAGCCATTAAGCCGGTGAGCTTTATGGGCCCGGTCTTTGAAGAGTTCAAAGATTCAAGAAGAATTGAAGAGCAGGTCTCTATTATTAAACATTAAAATGGCTAAATGGGTCTCTTTAGCTCGAGACCCATTGAACCATAATTCCATGATCACCATGTAGGATAGATGTTTATGTGATATCTATTTATTTATTGTGTTTATGTTATCATGCATGTTAAACTGGTTAATGTGCAAAGTGAGACCGTTAATAACGACCCAAATCTCCTTATTAATAATAATAAGTCGAAATGGGTTTCGGATTCGTGGTCTTTCATCGTCATGGTTTGATACAATATTATAGTGGTTAATTGACCAGCAATGGATACATAAGGGGTTAATTACCATTCTTAATATTGGACCACTCCATTATGCATGTGATGCTGTGGGGTTAGAGTCAAATGATTTCTAATAACTGTCAGGTGAGGGAATCGTTTGTGTTTTCAATACTTACATGAGACGATGGGCTAGACTTAACTATGATCATGATGCCAATATCTGTTAGGTGAGGCTTTCATGGTCAAGAGGCCGAAGTTATTGTTGACACCTAATTTAAACTCATTTTTTAGAAACAAAAGATAATCTTTGATTATAGAGGGAAATTTTGAAAAAAATTTTGAATTCAAAAAATTCAACAGTCGTGTGATTTTGGAGCCACTTTTTTGTTGAGAAGTTGATTGAATATTGGGAAATCTTCACTTGTTTGTTGAATTTTCCCTCTATAAATAGAGAGTGCAAAGCCTTGAATGGGGTGGGGGCTTCTCTTCGTCTTTCGTCGAAGGAAAAAATAAAAAAAGTGTAGGGAGAGATGGTACGTGCGGAGGGAGAGAAGTTCTTGAAGGCTTTCCTTTACTGGTTTCGAAGTCAGAAAAGGGAGCACTTTTTCTTCTACTAAAAAGTGCAGCAGAGCACAGCAACAGAGAGAGAGACAGGTGAGTGAGACGTGTGAGGGAAAGAGAGAGAAAGTCAGCGAAAACAGAAGAAGGAAGAGACCGGCGCCTGCTGTTTGCGCCCTGATTCGGCACACCATTGCGCCCGCACTCGCGCTGCCGAGGCCACACCACCGCCGCTTCGCCGTTCTCCCCCCGCGAAACTCGCCGCGACGACCTGACGCCGTGCCTCGCTCGCCGACGCTCCCTACAACCCGTCGATCCGACCACCGCCACTGCCGGTGAACCAGCACCCTCGACGCCCTTGCTTGCGACGTTGCTGCTCCTCTGTTCTGTCCAGCAATGAGCCCCGACGCCACTGATCACCACACCACTGCTACGACCCGCGACTCTGTTGTTCGCCGGTCATTGATGCCGCGCTGACGTTGTTTGGAGCCGAAGACCGGTGACTTGATGCTGCAATCCAAACTGCTCCGCCCGCAAGCCAGAACCTGAACCCACCATAACGCCGGTTTTTCCCTTCGCCGGAGCCCAACGCTCGAGTTCCGCCATTGACCTCGACGCCTCTTCGCTACTCCAAGCTCGAGCCGCACGCTGTTGCTGCTCTGCCGACGCCCGCAGCGCACCTTGCTGCTCCGCTCGCCATCCGCCGACGCTCGCTGCGCCACTACCGCCTTCGCCGAAGTTTTGACGCCAGCGATACCGAAGCCTACCGCCCTTGTCCTTTTTCTAACCCATTAGGTAGTTTTATTTTATTTTTCCTTTATTTTATGTTGTTTTATTTACCTTTTTAAATTTCAATATTATTGCATAGGAAGGTGATTTTCATTTCATAAATACCGTAGGCATTATCCATAGGGTTTTGTTTAAAATTACTATAATTATCAATTTGATCCGTAAGATGTCGGATCATTTTTTAATTATATTAATTTTTGGATATTTTGATAGTATTTTAATTGTTAAATCACTATAGAGTTAAAATAATTGTTAATTTAATCCGTGAGACAACGGATTATTTTTTCGGTTATTTTAATTCTTATCTTAGTTTTTAAAAAATAATTACTTGTTTTGGAAAGATAAAAAAACACTAAAAAAAGAACAAAAAAATTGTTATTTAGGTCATATAGATTTCATAATATGCACACCACATATTGCGCTTTAATCAGTGAATTATAGTTTAATGTTTTAGTAATCCCATCGTGCAGTTTTTAAATACATCATTATGTTGCTTTCTTTTTATTAAGAATTATTAAGTAATATTAAAAAAAAAAAAAAAGAAAAATTAGATATCATGTCATTTAGAAAATCATGTTTAGGGCATGCATTTTTATTAGCATTTTTGTAAATGTTTTTTAGAGGATAGACCTTAATAAAGTTGTAGTTTATAATTTCTTACGAATCTAGCATTTCGGTTTATTGAATGTTATTTCATTGATTGTGCACCCGCATGACCACCATTTGTATGTTAGTAGCTTAGGTTAAAATTAATCAACATTGCCTGCAAAATATTTTTGAAATTAAAGTAAAAAGATACCGAAAGGGTATTAGACTAATCTAGCATAACCATGTCCCCGGACTTATTGAATCTCTGGTTCACAAAAATAAAGTATTCTCCCATACTTTATTTGGGTTTCTAACCAACCCTAATTGGTTAGTGGCAGCTCCAAATTGAGTATAATTGCATGTTTAAATGGGTTAATTTCTTAATATCAAGTTGTGATTGGTAGGATTTGGGAGGGTCCGTGCCAAGTCTTCGGACTTAGTAATCCATTAGCCTTCTTTAGGTAATTCACCCTTGAAAATTAGGTTACGATAGCTTGGCAACTCCGCTGAGGACAGAGTTAAGACTCATAGTGGACATAGGCATTTTTTTTTATAAATATTTTGTTTGACAGCGAGGATACCGGGTACGTCCTTAATTTAAGTGTTAAATGTTCTTGCAGATGGGAGGTATAAGGGGAGTAGTCTTTGCTAACCCTTGTTTTGCAGGTTGCAGTTAAGGATGAATGTTTGAATTTAAACTATATAAGTATTGTTTGCATTTAAACTGTTGTGCATGTTTTATTGTTTTAGCACTACACTATTGCACACACAACCTGCTACCGGACCTGGGCTGCAATAGGATTCTTAGGATGGTGTTGAGAAGGATACTTCCTCCAAAGCGAGACTGCTATGTAGAGGTTGACCTTCTCTTCCCCGAAAGTTTTTTCATGGTGTCGAATGTGTTTGTCCATATCCGCGAGACTACGTGATTATAGAACATTCTATTCGACCGAGCCGGAGTTAAGGGGACCTAACACGTTACGTGAGATTGCGGCGGTCAGATCATCCTCTTAACTCCACTTTGTTAAGCCGTCTAGGTAGAAATCGAGCCTCACATTTCATGCGTGTGTCTATGTGATTGTCATCCCTTCCCAGTGAAAGTAGTTTAAATTCTTACTTCTACAATTTACTTACTTGCAATTTCGTCGGTCCATGACATTAGGTTTCGTCGTTAGTCTTGTTTTAAATGCGATGGGGAAAACCGATTTGCAATTCATTTCCACTCCCAAAAAAGAGCTCTAAATGTGGTTGGACCAGTTAAATCAAGAAGGTCAGAGATATGTGAAAGCTAGGATCGCCCGACTTCTCCCGTTGTTAGAGATCAACATCCACTCTGGTGTTATACAGGCGTTGCCTCACTTCTGGTGTCCACAGGCTTCCACCTTCATGTTTGGTGAGTTCGAACTAACTCCAACACTAGAAGAGTATAGTGTTGCCGTTGGAATGCCCTTGAAAAAGAAACTTATTAGGCCGCCTATCGGTATTGATTCTATTGCTGAATTATCACAATTTTTAAAAATCGAGGCCGAAACGGTAAGAAAAGTTGTTAAAGCCAATTGCTATGCATGCCCATTTTCATTCTTGGAAGAGTGATTTGGAAACCAACCAATGATTTCAAAAGCCAGGATTTTCATGTTAGCATTTTTTTCGACTAATCGTTTTTCCTTATCGAAAAAATGCCATTAATCCTTCAATTTCATGGGTGGTTAATCGGGTTTGTGATGGGTTGAATTATGTCAATATGATTTTAGCTGAAACATTTTTGTCATTAACCCGTTTCAAACAAAATGAGGAAAGGACAATGCGTGCCCTCCCTGAACTTTTGCAAATATGGTTTTTCTCTCACATAAGAGGGTTTGGGCACCTTATGAAACAATTTAGGATAGACGATTTTCGGCACCCTATACAAAAATTTGCGGTCCTGGAACGTTGTTCCTCAAATAAACAGTACGCCCGTTGGATTAATTTCTTGAAAAATCCTAGTCCTAAAGCATTCCTATGGCATACTAAATGGTTTCGTGTTGAGGAGGCTCGTTTCTCTCATAAGCATGACAGACCAATCCCGTTGTTGGGCCTTTCCGGTGCTACTTCCTATTACCCACATAAGGTGGCCCGTCAGTACAAAGCTCTTCAGGAGGTTCCTCCACTTCCCAAGACAGATTTGTTCCAAGTTCGTTTCATTCGTAAGGATTATAACTACTTCAACGAGATCCTAATGGTCATTGCTGCGTGGAATGAATGCCACCCAGAGAAGATTTTGGTGTCCAAGAGACTGAAGGGTGAGGAGGAGATTCATGATGCATCGTGTTCTACATCCAGCAACACTGGATTCCTGTCGCCTTGCGTCCAGTGGTACCTGATGTGACTGAGAAGCCTACTCAACGAGCACAAATTGAGCATCTTAAGCGGAAAGTGGAAATGATCGAAGCTGAAAATAAGAAGCTTCGCAAGGCATTGGGTTCCCGAAAGCATAAAATGAGATGTTTTGTTTTTTTTAGTTCAATGTTTAGGGATTTGAATTTCAATTCTTAGTTCATTGTTAGGAAGTTTGGTTCAACGTTTAAAATAAATTTTGAATAAAATCAGGCGATTAGACCATTGTCATGGGCCATTTTCCTATCTTGTCATTAGTTCTTACATTATCTCTTTTACCATTAGGTAACAACACGGCTCACCCAAGATCGCCAATCCGTACTCGTTCTAGGGCAACAATGGCCGATGACACCGAACAAATGCGTGTTGCTGAACAAACTCGCATCGCTGCCCTTGAATCAGAGATGAAGCAAGTCCTGAATGTTCTTGAGTAGCTCTTTAAACAAATCGATTCTCTCCAAACAAACGCTCCTCCATCAGCTCCGCAAGTTGAAGTGGTGTTACCACAACATGTTCCCATGGCTGATCCGAGAGATAAAGGCAAGAATATATCCACAAGTGGCCCATCAAACTCTAATGATGCCTCCAGGGAGAAAATTATTGACGCACCTCAAATTGTTGTTGATGAGGAGGTACAAGTGATACACTCGGTTGTACTGAAAATGGAGCAAGAAAAACGCATGGAAAAAATCGAGGAGAAACTCAAGCAGTTACAGGGTTCATTTAGCCAAGGCCCAATTGATCTCTCCCATTATGCAAAGATCAAGATACCAAAGAAGTTCAAAATGTCAAACTTTGAAAAGTATGATGGCACCTCTTGCCCGAAGATCCATCTGCAGACTTATGTGGTCAAGATGACCCAATATGTTGATAACATCCCCTTGATGATTCAAAAATTTCAAGCAAGCCTGATAGGACTGGTGCTTCAATGGTACATTATGAAGAAAATTAATCTGCTAGAGACTTGGGAGGATTTGATTGATGCCTTCTTTATAATATTGATGTCACTCCATCTAGAGAGGATTTACTTCGCACTGAGAAGAAGAGGACAGAATCTTTCAAGGCTTATGTCATGAGATGGAGGACCGTAGCTGCTCAAATTACTCCAGAGCCGACAGAAAAAGAGCTGATGGATTTGTTCATGAAGACACTCCAGCCTGAATATCGAAATCGAATGCTAGGTTCGACTGCTGAGTCATTCAATCAGTAATCCCTGTTGGCGAGTGAATTGAAGTAGCCTTGCGTGATGGATGGGCGTTTGATCAAATCAGCTCGTATAGGAGAGTCTCAGCCAAAAAGGATAAGGAGCCTGTAGCGGAGGTTAATGCAGCTTATGTTCAACCACCTCGCCTTATCTCGAACACTCAACAGGGAGGAGCACGACCATTCTTTGGCTAGCAGAGGAACTCTTCCAGGCGTCAATTTACGCCTCTTCCTAAGCCCTTGTCCAAGATCTTGCCGACCCTTCAAAAGAAAGGATTACTCGTTAAGGAGCCTAAGCGACCTAATCCCGTGCGTTTCCCCAACTATGATCCTTCCCAGACATGTGCTTACCATATGGGGGAGGTAGGGCATTCTGTTGACGATTGCTATATGCTGTGACACAAAATCCAAAATATTTTGGATGCTAAGGTGGTCTCATTCCGCGATGCACAGCCGAACATCCAAAATAATCCACTCCTTAACCACCCAGAAGCTGTGAATGCCATTTTCAATTTTGATGCTGGTCGAAAGAAGAGCTTGAGAGTACATGTAGATGATGTTTATAATGGTTTAGTTCGAGCTGGATACTACTCAGACGTAGAAGAGCCTACCATGTCTCAGAAGGTGCAAAGAGTTAAGGCAATGTCCAAGAAGGGGATGATTGCTTACGCAAATCATGTCGGCACAGTTGCGACTATCACTTCAATCATTATTGATTTGGAGGAGGAGTTTTCTGATTTTGAGGATGAGTTTACTGGCTTGAACATTGGAGCAAACGATCCCCTAGCTTTTGACATGCCACCGTTGGAAGATGTGTTGGATGAAGATGGATTAATCATTAACAATGTGCCACCATCAGATGATGAAGAATTAATTCTCAATGTTACGCAACCCTATGCGTATACGAATGATAAGGCGGTACCATGGTGTTATGATGCGGAGATAGATGTGGTCACTCGATCGAGATGCACTTACGCTTAGGCCAACTCACAACCTGTCAAGCCAGTCACTGATGAGCAGGCTAAAGAATTCTTAGCTGTAATTAAGGCAAGTGAGTATAACGTAGTGGACCAACTTCGTAAAATGTCGGGACAAGTCTCCATATTAGAGTTGCTTTTGACATCAGAAAAACATCAAAAGTCCTTTATGAAAGTCCTTAACGAAGTACATGTCCCAGAGTCCATTGAACTTGAGAAGTTGGAGGAATTTGTGGGGGCCATTTTGCTAAACGACCATATTACTTTCTCAGATGATGAAATCCCAGATGAAGGAAGAGGACACGACAAAGCCCTTTATATCTCAGCCAAGTGTCAAAATACCTTGGTGTCTCGTGTACTCATTGATAATGGATCGGCTTTAAACATATGCCCTCTAGCAACTCTAAAGCGTCTTGGGTATGATTTGGGGAAAATTCGTGCGGCTAAAACCTCTATTTGAGCATTTGACGGAACCAAAAAAGAAGCAGTTGGGGAAGTTTATTTAGACTTACAAATAGGGCCAGTGCTATTTAATGCAGTTTTCCAGGTCCTGGACATACCTACAGCATTCAACTTTTTGTTAGGTCATCCATGGATTCATGCAGCAGGGGTAGTTTCTTCAAGTCTTCACCAGAAATTGAAGTTTGTGACGAAAGGGAAGCTTATTACAGTTCGAGGAGAGGATAAGTTCAAGATTTATCACGAGACGGCTATCCCTTTTATTGAACCAGATTGTAAAGAAGAATCTAGTTTTCAAGCATTTGAGTTGGTTTCGACCATTCACGTTTCTCAAGGCACTACCCTACCCACTCCAAAATTATCAAGGTTGGCGATCATGGTCGGGAGTGGCTTTGCCCCAGGTAATGGTTTAGGTCGACATGGTCAGGGCACTCGCCAACCAATTGAGGCCGGGCGAAATTCATATACAACTGGATTGGGCTATCTTTGTAGAGGTGGACGATCCTGTAGAGGAAAAGGACGGGAACGAACTGGCTTCACTATACCCCATATTAGGTCCACATTCCCTAGTCCTGCGAAGATGATGCATGAGGAAGAAGGGGCAATCAATACCTATGTTCAATACTCCAAGCCTCCAGGTGCTGACATCGATGTTTATAAGCCAGTTGCAGACACCATTCGATCCACTGGAAAGGACGACGCACTTGAAGGAATGACTGAATTGTTCGAAGAGAATTTAATGTTTACCATCGACGAAGCTCGAGAGTAGGAGAATTTTTATTATTTGCACATTCCTCTACGCAGGAGTTTTTATTGCTTTCCTTAATTTGCATGTTAGGATTTTCAATTTTAGGATTTCTCTCATTTTAATAATGTAATTTGCTTTTCATCCAATAAAATACATTGGGATTTTCATGTTTTAAGGGCATCTTGAAGTACACCAAACTAGTCCTGTGATGAAATCCTACCAAAAGAAAACGACAAGGAGCTAATTCTGAAGGCTGGGCTTCTTCATGTTCCCTTTTAAAAGATTTTCAAAATAAAATAATTTTCCAGCATGCATCTAATTTACCCTATTTGTTTCTTTTAATTATCTACTTTATGTTTCAGGTGCAACCCTGTGCACATTTGCTTTAATGAAGATGAAGTGTTAAGTCCAAGTTATGAGGAGCAAGATGATTCAACGGATATTCCACGTAGTTGGGAGCAATAAGAAAATTCGAAGCCAATCACCGTTGGGCAGATTGTCGCCATAAATCTTAGTGACACAGAAGGCACCAAGGAGGTCAGAATTGGGGCGGACTTGACCAAATCTGAAGCTCAACGCTTGACCCAGTTGCTGAAGGAATACCAGGATGTCTTTGCCTGGTCTTATGCTGATATGCCGGGTCTAGATCCATCCATTGTTGAACATTGTCTCCCGACTTATCCCAATGTACCTCCCAAGAAGTAAAAATTATGGAGAATTAAGCCAGAACTTTCCAAGAAAATAGAGGAGGAAGTCATGAAACTCCTTGACGTGAAGTTCATCGAGGTATCACAGTATCCCGAATGGATAGCAAACATAGTGCCAGTACTAAAAAAAGATGGTCGCATTAGAGTGTGCGTTGACTATAGAGACTTGAACAAAGCTAGCCCCAAAGATAATTTTCCGTTGCCTCACATTGATGTTCTCGTAGATAGTATTGCTGGGTTTGAGCTCTTTTCTTTTATGGATGGATTTTTAGGATATAACTAGATCAAGATGAATGAAAAAGACAGAGAAAACGGCATTCATCACCCCATGGGGAACTTTTTGCTATAGGGTCATGCCTTTTGGCCTTAAGAATGCAGGGGCAACATATCAACAGGCCATGGTGACACTTTTCCATGATATGATGCACAAAGAGATGGAAATATATGTTGATGATATGATTGCCAAGACCCGACAAGGAGAAGATCACATTAAGACTCTAAAGAAGTTATTTGAACGACTTCGTGAGTTTAAGTTACGTCTTAATCCAGCAAAGTGTGTGTTTGGAGCAACTTCTGGCAAACTATTGGGTTTCATGGTTAGTGGTAGGGGCATTGAGATCAATCCCTCAAAAGTTAAAGCAATTTGTGATTTGCGCCCTCCAACCACAGTGAAGGAAGTCCGAAGCCTTTTAGGGAGACTGAACTATGTAGCTCGATTCATCTCTTAACTCTTTGAAACTGCCAAGCCTTTCTTCAAGCTTCTTAAGAAGAATGCCCAAGTTAAATGGGATGATGAATGCCAGGAAGCACTTGAAGAGTTGAAGCGATACTTGATGAATCCGCCAATACTCGTTCCTCCTACGCCAAGGCAACCTTTAATTCACTATCTCACAATTAAAAGAGAGTCATTGGGAGCAATGCTAGCTCAAAAAGGATTGACATATAGGAAGGAATGTGCCATTTACTATTTAAGCAAGAAGTTCTCAACAACAGAAATGAACTACTCTGATGTTGAGAAGACATGCGCCGCTTTAGTATGGGTTTTACACAGACTGCGGCAATATACCTTGCATTACCAGACGTTTCTAGTTTGTGAGAATGATCAAGTACATGGTAGAACAACTAGCTTTCGTGGGGAAATTAGCGAAATGGCAAATCCTGATTTCCGAGTTTGACGTGCAAAGTGTACCACAAAAATCAGTGAGTAATTGCGGACATGTTAGCAAACGACACTATGAGGATGCAGGATGAAGACGAGTATGATTCCCTGGATAATCGCATTTTGACAATGGAAAAGGAGTCGTGGACCATGTTCTTTGACGGCACAGTTAACCTATCCGGGTCTGGTACTAGAGCGGTTTTGATTTCTCCCGATGGTCAACACTATCCTGTAGCTACAAAGTTAGTATTTCCTTGCACCAACAACATAGCTGAATATGAAGCGTGTATTCTCGGCCTGCAGGTGGCCATTAAAATGGAGGTTAGCAAGTTGAAGGTGTTTGGTGATTCCTCACTTATTATCCTCCAGATTGTTGGAAAATGGGGGACTAGAGATGCCAAACTAGTCTCTTACCATGATTACCTAGAAGACCTTGTGAAGGAGTTTGACGAAATATCATTCGAATACTTGTCAATGTCCCATAATCAGTTTGCAGATGCACTTGCAACTTTGTCGTCTATGCTCAAAGTTACAGAAGGATTAGAAATTGAACCTTTAAAGATTGTAGTGCTTGCGAAGCCAGCTTATTGCATGGTAGTGACAGAAGAACCGGACGGAAAACCATGGTACTACGACATCATGACCTATATTCAAAAGCGAGAGTTCCCAGAAGGTAGCAATCCAACTGACCGGAAACATCTTATGAAACTTGCCTCCAAGTTCTTTATTAGTGGGGATACATTATACAAACGGTCCTTCAACTCCGTCCTACTTAGATGTGTCAATGCTAAGGAAGCCACTCAGTTGATGGAAGAAATACATGAAGGAGTGTGTGGTCCTCACATGAGCGGGCCACATGTTAGCAAAGAAGATTATGAGACTAGGTTACTTCTGGCTGACCTTGAGGGCGATTGCATTCAACATGTCCGGAGTTGTCACCGTTGTCAGATTTATGGAGACAAGATAAATTTTCCTCCAAATGAGCTACATCAACTGTCAGAATCATGGCCTTTTTCAATGTGGAGCATCGATGTAATCGGCCTAATTAATTTAAAAGCCTCGAATGGTCATCGTTTCATCTTTGTCGCTATCGATTATTTCACAAAATGGATAGAGGCAGCATCTTATGCAGTTGTTACCGTAAAGAATGTCGTGAAGTTCGTGCGACGGGATATTATTGCTCGTTATGGCGTGCCTAAAGCCATCATCATAGATGAGGGGACAAACCTAAACAACAAGCTTGTCAATGATTTGTTCAAGGAGTTCAAAATTCATCATTTGAATTCATCGCCTTATTGCCCTTAGATGAATGGTGCGGTTGAAGCAGCGAATAAAAACATTAAGAAAATTCTGGTAAAGACAGCTAATAATTATCGTGACTGGCATGAAAGGCTTCCTTACACTCTGATGGCATATAGGACTTCAGTTCACACCTCTACTGGGGCAACTTCTTTTTCTCTAGTATATGGCATGGAAGCAGTCTTGCCAGTTGAAGTAGAAATCCCTTCTCTAAGAGTATTGTCTCAGTCTAAGCTAACAGAAGCTGAATGGGCACAACAGAGATATGACCAACTCAATTTGATTGATGAAAAACGATTGAAGGCTGTATGTCATGGTCAATGTTATCAACAGCGGGTGGCCAAGTCTTTCAATTGGAAGATTCGCCCAAGACATTTCAAGGTCCATGATTTGGTGCTACACAAGATGCTACCAAATAACCTTGATCCTCGTGGCAAGTTCACTCCAAATTACAGTGGGCCATACATTGTGGAGAAAGTACTTCCTGGAGGTGCTTTAATCTTAGCAGAAATGGATGGGCGGGAATTCATGAATCCTGTAAATTCTGATGCTGTAAAGAAATACTATCCATGAATAAAAGGGCTCGTAAAAACCTTTTCCTCGCTCAAAGTTGGTCAAATCTCTAGTGTATAATGTTGCATGTTTTATTTTTGTAGGGGCAAAGAACGGATGTGAACAACGGTGTCTTTTATCTTTGTAAGGAACCTCTATGAGCTTCCTTACAAAGAGGGGGCAAGACATGGACACTTAATAGCTTTGACTTTATGATCCGAGGTGCAAGAATAGAGCATGGCCTCTTTGTCATTATAGAATGCTTTCACATGATATTGTGCAATTCGTCAATTCCACTTGAAATTTATCAAAATGGATAATTCAGTGAAAGATGTCGAGTTACTTGGGCATGCTAAATGAGGTGTGAAAGGCAAGCCTAATCCTATACACAGTCCCTTGTCTATACATTGTGAGGTGAGTATGGAAACATTTTGTATTTCAAGGTGAAGAGTTTTCTTGCAAAAAGTACGACAGCTAAAATGACGAGGGGCAGTTCATTTCTCTACTGATGAACCCTTGTTTAACCCTTCTTTGAGCCCAAATACTTGAAGAATTTCTTTCATATTACCCATGTCAAGGATCACCCCAAATTGGGGCAAGTTGGAGGTAAGATAGCATTATAAGGTGAGGAAAATGAAAAGAATTTTTCTTGCTCTCACTTGCATCAACCTTCAAGTCGTGCTATTACATTGAATTCGCATGGTAATTTAAGTGCCTTAGGATGATGAAAAGCATTTCTTTCTCTATCCTATACAGTTATATTCTTTGCATAGCCCATTTGAGCCTGCAATTTCATTTCTTTAAATCCAGTTGATGATCATCCCCCACACCGGGGCAAGGCAAAAAGTAATTGTTCAAATAGCAGAGTCTGGAGTGCTGACATAAGATGAAGACCTCCCGAAGGTCCAAATGTTAAAAACACCACATGGTCATTCAAAATAGAACCAAGGGGGCATGAAAAAGCAGTGTGCCTGATAAAAGTAAGGCCAATGCCCATGAAAAAAATGAAGAAAAATGAATGAGAACTAGGGGCATGAAAAAAGCAGTGTGCTTGGTAAAAACAAGTTCGATGCCCATAGATGAAAACATGTCAAGATAGATGACTATAAATTGCAAAAATTGAATCTCAATGAAGCAATACTCAAAGAACTCAAATGTTGAGTTTTTACAAGCAATGGGGGTGCTTCATGAAGACAATCCCCGAAGGTGAAAAAGAAAACTGGTGGCAATGTCAAAATGATCGCCAACTCTGACCCCTCTAAACACATTTTGAGCCCAATGATCCTTTCGTTTCTCAACCCATGAACCCAGCCTATGTTACGTCCCTTACAAAGTCTCTTCATATTAAGGCACTTGAATTAACATAGGAGTTCACATGTTTTAAGCATTGCTCGAAGAAGTGCGAGCAAGATTATTTCTTTCTCATTTTGCAGGGTTTTTGACTTGTAAAACCGGAGATAATTATAGAATTGTTCTTTCAATTGCCTTGACTCGACGAGTCCCTTTGTTAAGCCATTGACCAAGCCCGCGTTACAGTACCTGTCAAAGACCTCTCAGATTGGTAGGGTCGTGCCGCTTGTAAGAAAATTCAAATTCTTGTCAACAAGATGATGATAAGATTGAGTGATATATTCCCGCATCAATGATCGGGACAAATAACCCCTCCTAAATGAGAGCGAGTGAAAAGCCTTTTCACACCAAAAGTGTCTCATTTAGCATGTTCAAGAGATTCACGCTATAACTGAAAATTGTCCTAGTGATAATTTTTTCGGTGGAAGCTTGATAAAGCCATCATGCATGGACCTTCATTGAATTTTTCCTCAAAGACCAAAAAATTGTCTTTGAAACCCTGAGTTTGTTTAGTCATCTTTGTACTTGATGAGAATTCCAAGTACCCATTTATAAAATGTTTTCAAATGTCTAGTGTGAGTTCCAGATGCTTGAACCTGTAAACGCTTGATGTGACTTCCAAGTGTTTGTCTTTTCAAACATTTGATGTGATTTCCAGATGTTTAGTAAATGTTTTGAAATGTCTGACATAAGAATCAGATCTTTGAAATTTCAAGTACTTGATGTAATTTCCAGGTGCTTAGAATCTGATGAGAGTTCCAGATCCTTGAAGACTTTGAGCCTTTCAATTATCTGAAGGGAGTTCCAGATATTTTTTAGGTCTCATAAAAATCATTTCACACCTAATAACACTCTTCTAAATCCCCAGACAAGTATGACAGGTGCGTGTTCTTCTTTGCATTTGCATTTCATTGGGCATAGACACATTGAGATCTATGTTCCTGACCAAATCATGGCATTTACATTGCATTTCTTTATTCCATGACCTTGCATTTCAAAAAAGATTAAATTTATTTGAGTCCATTTCTTAAAAAAAAAAAGTCATTACAATTAACATTTTCATTTCACATTCATTTTGCATGGTTTAAATTTAGGTGTCATTTATCTTTGAAAGAAACCTCTACGAGCTTCCCTTCAAAGAGGGGCAGCGTGTTGACACCTAATTTAAACTCATCTTTTAGAAATAGAAGATAATCTTTGATTATAGAGGGAAATTTTGAAAAAAAATTTGAATTAAAAAAATTCAACAGTTGTGTGATTTTGGAGCCACTTTTATGATGAGAAGTTGAGTGAATATTGAGAAATCTTCACTTGTTTGTTGAATTTTCCCTTTATAAATAGAGAGTGCGAAGCCTTGAATGGGGGTGGGGGCTTCTCTTCATTTTTCATTGAAGGAAAAAAATAAAAATAAAAAGTGTAGGGAGAGATGGTACGTGCGGAGGGAGAGAAGTTCTTGAAGGCTTTCCTTTGCTGGTTTTGAAGTCAGAATAGGGAGCACTTTTTCTTATGCTGAAAAGTGCAGCAAAGCACAGCAACAGAGAGAGAGAGACAGGTGAGTGCGACGTGTGAGGGAAAGAGAGAGAAAGTCAGCGAAAAGAAAAGAAGAAGGAAGAGACCGGCGCCTGCTGTTCGCGCCCTGATTTGGCGCACCATCGCGCCCACACTCGCGCGCCGAGTCCACACCACCGCCGCTTCACCGTTCTCCCCGCGAAACTCGCCGCGATGCCTGAAGCCGTGCCTCGCTTGCCGACGTTCCTTGCAACCCGTCGATACGACCACCGCCACTCTGCCTGAAGCCGTGCCTCGCTTGCTGACGTTCCTTGCAACCCGTCGATACGCCACCGCCACTCTGCCCGTGAGCCAGCACCCCCGACGCCCCTGCCTGCGACGTTGCTGCTCCTCTGTTCCGTCCAGCAGTGATCCCTGACGCCACCGCTCACCACACCACTTCTGCGACCCGCGACCTTGCTGTTCGCTGGTCACCGATGCCGCGCTGACGCTGTTCGGAGCCGAAGACCGGTGACCCGACGTTGCAATCCAAGCTGCTACGCCCGCGAGCGAACCCGAACCCATTGTAACACCGGTTTTTCCCTTCGCTAGAGCCCAACGCCCGAGTTTCGCCATTGACCCTGACGCCTCTCCGCTGCTCTAAGCTCAAGTCACACGCTGCTGCTGCTCTACTGACGCTCGTAGCGCACCTCGCCGCTCCGCCGCCGTCCGCCGACGCTCGCCGCGCCCGCCCGCCTTCGTCGGAGTTCCGACGCTAGCAACACCGAAGCCCGCCGCCCACCGTCCTTTTTTCTAACCCATTAGGTAGTTTTATTTTATTTTTCCTTTATTTTATGTTGTTTTATTTACCTTTTTAAATTTCAATATTATTGCATAGGAAAGTGATTTTCATTTCATAAATACCGTAGGCATTATCGATAAGGTTTTGTTTAAAATTACTATAATTATTAATTTGATCCGTAAGAGGTCGGATCATTTTTTTTAATTATATTAATTTTTGGGTATTTTGATAGTATTTTAATTGTTAAATCACTATAGAGTTAATATAATTGTTAATTTAATCCATGAGACAACGGATTATTTTTCGGTTATTTTAATTCTTATGTTGGTTTTTAAAAATAATTACTTGTTTTGGAAAGATAAAAAAACACTAAAAAAAGAACAAAAAAAATGTTATTTAGGTCATATAGATTTCATAATATGCACACCACATATTGCGCTTTAATCAGTGAATTATAGTTTAATGTTTTAGTAATCCCATCATGTAGTTTTTTAAATGCATCATTATGTTGCTTTCTTTTTAATAAGAATTATTAAGTAATATTAAAAAAAAAAAAAAAATAAAAAATAGATATCATGTCATTTAGAAAATCATGTTTAGGGCATGCATTTTTATTAGCATTTTTGTAAATTTTTTTAGAGGATAGACCTTAATAAAGTTGTAGTTTATAATTTCTTACGAATCTAGCATTTCGGTTTATTGAATGTTATTTCATTGATTGTGTACTTGCATGACCACCATTTGCATGTTAGTAGCTTAGGTTAAAATTAATCAATATTGCCTGCAAAATATTTTTGAAATTAAAATAAAAAGGTACCGAAAGAGCGTTAAATTAATCTAGCGTAACCATGTCCCCGAACTTATTGAATCTCTGGTTCGCAAAAATAAAGTTCTCTTCCATACTTTATTTGGGTTTCTAACCAACCCTAATTTGTTAGTGGCGGCTCCAAATTGAGTATAATTGCATATTTAAATGGGTTAATTTCTTAGTATCAAGTCGCGATTTGTAGGATTTGGGAGGGTCCGTGCCAAGTCTTCGGACTTAGTAATCCATTATCCTTCTTTAGGTAATTCCCCCTCGAAAATTAGGTCGCGACGGTTATGATTGGGACTTGCATATGATGCGTTGAACAAGTTGGTTCACTCACTAAGTTCATAGAACACCAATAACTGCTAGGTGAGGTGGGCTTTGGGCTAATGGGACTCCAATCCCCACTAGTAATCTTTACCCAACAAAGATTACCGCTTCCCATCTTAAGGAGTATGGGATTCAAATATAAATTTAGTGGGAGGATCTATTTCATTTAAAGGACACAATGAAATAGTTATTTTGAAAGATACAATGACTAACAATTTACTTTCTGCAACAGATATATTATTACTTTGAAAATGGTGACCACAAACCCACTCGCTTTTATACCTGACAAGAATTGTTTGACTGGACCCAATTTCACTAACTGGGTGAGGAATTTGAGAATTATTCTCAATTCAGAAAAAATTGGGTATGTGCTTGATGAAAAGATGCCAACCTCTTTTCCTGAGGGTGGGACCCAAGAGGAGTGTGTCACTTATGATAAGTGGCATGACGATGATTTAAAAGTTAGGTCATCTATGCTTGCTTCGATGAATAATGAATTACAGAAGAAGTATGAATCTACGGAAGATGCTAGGTCGATCATTTTGCACTTAAAGGAATACTTTGATGAGAATGGTCGAACTTCTAGATATAAGATATCTAAGGCATTGTATTGTATGAGGATGGCTGAAGGATCATCAGTTAATGATCATGCTTTGAAAATGATCTGGCACATTGAAGAATTGGCTAGGCTGAATCTCATTATGGACAATGAGTTAGCTGTAGATTTGATCCTCCAATCTTTACCCGATTCCTTCTTTGGTTTTGTCCAAAACTTCCACATACATAAGATGGAGAAAACTCTCACTGAGTTACATAGCATGCTTGTAGTTTATGAAAATGAAATGCACAACATGAGACCAAATGTAGTGGCTATGGTTAAGGCTTCTTCTTCAAGGGGTAAGATTGTTTTAAAGAAAAAGAAATGGAAGAGGCCTATCAAATCTGTTGTGCAACCAAAACCCAAGATTGATAAAGGGAAATGTCATTACTGTGTGTCAAGGGGCACTGGAGGAAGAACTGTAAGAAGTACTTTGCGAGCTTGAAGGGCAAGCCCAAGGACCAACTTTATGAAGGTATGGTGTCTATGCTTATTGAAACTAATCTTATGGTTAGTGCTGAAAGAATCCAGCTCATGGGTTCTAGATTCTGCTGCAAATTCACATATTTATATGTCTTTACAGAATCTGGAAACAAGCAGGATGCTAGGGCAAAATGAGATTGTCTTGACATTTGCCAATGGAGCAAGAGTCGTTGTGTTAGCTATAGGGAATTTTCGTTTATGTTTGCCTTCTGGACATGTATTGATTTTAAAGAACTGTTTGCATTATAAGAATGATGTTAGGAACATCATCTCTATACCTCGTTTAGGTAAAGAGAATTATGAATTTTCTTTTGCTGATGATGTATGTTTTATTTATCATAATAAAAGATGTGTTGGTTCTAGCTTATTAACCAATAATCTTTATACCATTACAATGTCCGGTAATGCGATTACCGATGTCAATAAGCAAAATAGAATGATATAAATGCCATAACTAATAAACGCCCTAGAGATAGTCCAAATAAAAAATATGTTTGGCATCTCTGATTAGGTCATATTGGAGAAGACATAATTAACAAGTTGAGTAATGATGGGTACATTGATCCATCAAATTTTGAGTCATACTTGACTTGTGAAGCATGTCTTCTAGGAAAAATGACCAAAGTGCCCTTTGTGGGACATAGTGCGCAAGCTGCTGACATATTAGGATTAATACATACATATGTATGTGGACCAATTAATGAAACTGCTAGAGGTGGTTATAATTACTTCATTACCTTCATCGATGATTAGTCACGGTATGGTTATTTATATCTCATGAAGTATAAATCTGAATGTCACGCTCCGATCCTTGAGCGCGTGCCCATCCCTCGGTGGTCGATAATAAAAATGCAACTTCCCAGGATGAGTCACCGACCCTTTTATTTTATTGCACATGCGGAAGCGAATAACAAATTCCCTAACAGTAACCATCTCGAGATAGAAAAGCAGGACAACAGATTCACAAACAAAACATGCTTTTATAAACCAACTGAGTCATATATAAAAGTCTATAACCAAAAGACTTCAAAAGACTGACTCTCGAAAGGAAACTGTCCTATTTGACCTACACCTCAGATCACCTCAGCTTGGTTCCAGATCCTCCACTCTACGGTCCTAAAAAGTTAAAGCCCATGACAGGGTGATATATAAATCTCAGCGAGTTCACACTCTAAACCCCAATTAGGAGGGTAATATGCCTAGAGGCATCCTAACCACACAATCATACAATCGAGAGAGACTCACCTCGTCTTAGATCCTTCCTGTAGGTTAGCACAGTTTATATCATAGACAGCACGAAAGCATGAGAAACAACAAAGCTCAATGAACTGGAACGCCACACTCAAATTTCAAACAAGCACAGAGGTCCTAATTATAGGGCCAAATCATTATGATACGTCTCATACCATGCCACACAATTTTATCCCATAATCCGACACATTTAACTTAATTAAACATGCGTTCCTAATTTTGATCTCAGCATATAGCACGGCCTACTCTCTGTTCGGTGGTCTTTTGGCATTGCTAGGTGTTGTCTCATACCATTGAGCACGGCTACGTCTTTCCTACACGGCTTTCTCGAAGGAGCAAAGGTCCAGAATCTACTGCAATCGGCTTCCGTTGTCTAGGGGCGTCTTATATAGGGGTAACGCCCAGCTTAATAGCCCGGGACGGTTTCTCTTAACCAACACACGATTACTTAATTATGGCTAAGGATACCGTGCATTGCATTCAAATGTCTCAATTAAAATAATGCACTTGGCTAATTTTCCTCGCATTAAAAACACTCGGTGAAAATAGTCGTGTGTGGGTACATGGTCAGATCGAACCAGAAAAATTGATATCCTCCTTTTAAAAATCCCACTGTTTTATATAGTATATAAAACCATTTTCGGTGTCAAAACCCAACACCTGGGATTTTCTAAATAAATTGAAATTCACAAATTTTGGAATAAATGACCAAAAATCCAATCAACACTCAATTTGCACAAATTAACACCCTATTGCATAAACTGAACACACTATTGCAATCAGCACGAAATTCCGATCATCGGCTATCCCGGTCTAATTTTTGGAAAATATTAAATAATTAAATAATCACCAAAATTAATTAAATAATTCAATTTAAATACCAAAAATACTAACTTAGGCCGTAATTGCTAAATTAACCACATAAACGGGTCGAGAAAATTCCCGAACCTGTCTAGATAAATAGCACATCCTATCTAGGCCTTAATTAATTTAATCTAACCACCTAACATGCATAAATGAATAATTAAATCACTAATCTAATCTAACTAATCACCTAATTCCTAATTAACTTAAACTAAACACCCCTTAAACGTCATTAGCACCCTAATAAGAGTTTAGTGCATAAAATCACCAGTTTAGCACGAAAACCGGTTCATCGTGATGGCGTCCGAAACTTGGGCCTACGGCGATGCCAACGAGAGCTCATACTGGGCTGAAAACGACCCTGCAGTCCACGACTAGAGCTGGCTAAAGATGCGCTGGTAGAAGTGAAGTCGTGGACAAAGGAGGAGAAAAATAAAATTGAAGCAGAAGCAACGAGGGGGTCGATCGTGGGTTGCTTTGGTGGAGGGAGAGATGTGTAGGGAATGGGTCAAATGGAAGAGAGCCAGTGAAGGAGCAACTGACGCACGAAGGGGGAAGCAGCTGCTGGCGTTAACGCCTAGGGAGGCTTCGCTGGTTGACTTGGATGTGGCAGCTGCAAGATCGATAGTTGCTGGGGAAATTTTGCAGACGCTGGCGTGAGGGAAATAGACGATGGAGCAGCTTTGGGCGGTGAGGAGGGCTGAGTTTTTCGAAGGAAAGAGAAAGAGGTGTAGAGGCAGCGAAGGAGGGAAGACTCGGTGAAGCTGGCGTGCGAAGCAAACGAAAAGGGGAAGGGAGTGTCGGCAGAGGGGAAAAGAAACGTGCAAAATAAAGAGAGAGAGAGAGAGAGAGAGTGACGTGCGTGAGAGGGAGGGATAAGGTGAGCCCACAAGTCAAAGGAAGAAAAAGCAATGGAAGACAATGGAAGGGGATTATTGGATGGAGAGGGAAATGTGCGAGAGAGAGAGAGACCGAAGGAGAAAGAAAGAACGGATGAGGGAAAGAGAGGGAGTAAAAGTCAATTAAAATATCTAATACATCATTAGATTGTCCAAAAAGTCTTCAAGCATATCCCTTAGTGTCCCTCAAATACTTTCTTGCATATTAATTCCACAAATAACTCTTTTTGGTGCCAAATGTTGTAGCCCCCATGCCAACGTCCGAATTTCCCAACTTTGGGCTTCAATTTCTTCACCAATTTCCCCAATTTGATGTCTAATTTTGCTAAGGAGGAAGCCCACACAATTTCCACAATTTCCTTTCACCAAATAGCTCACTAAGGAGTCCAAAATCCCTTCGATTTGGCCAATCCGAATTTCCGTTCTTTTCGGAATCGTCCGAATTGATTTTTCGTAAAAATTCCGAACTCGACGGAATTTCTTTGAAAGACGAGACGACGTCCTATAAATATATCGTGACACGCTCGAACGTACGAATTCCAAAACCAAATTCAATTTTGTGGTTAAAATCGACCGGACGCGATTTTTAGCGTGACCCAATCTACCGGGTAACTTTTAGGAATTTTTAGCACATTTGACCCGTGGTCGATTATTTTCGAGTCACAACGTGCCTCTTTGACACCTTGACAACTCTCGGTTGTTGTGAAAATCTCGAGGTTTCTAATATGGACACGGGTGCAGAAATGACAGAAAATCCGTTTAGTGCCGTTCAACAGAAATTTTGCAATCATGTGGAATCACCCACACACTAATCACATGTCTCTGTCGAATCGACTTATCTCCAGTCTCTAATCGATTTTGACTCGCAAACTAGCACTGTCGAGAAGTCGATTCCGAGTCGAATTCTCCAGTCTATTGCGTTTATATCCCTTAATGGCTTCACCTGATAGATCAGTTAACTCGAGAGTGATTAGCTCCGAGAAAAAGGACCATAGGTGCGTCGACGAAATGCCCATTTCATAAAACGAAATTCAGGATGTCACAACTCTTCCCCTCTTATAAAAATTTCGTCCTCGAAATTTAAACCATTATCAATCTTTAAACAAGAAGGTTGGGGTACAGTCATCTCATCAAATCTTCACTTTCCTAGGTTGCTCTTTCTGTGCCGTGGTGTTGCTAGACTACTTTAACCAACGAGATTGTCTTGGTACGCAGAATCTACTCTTTCTGACCCACAATTTGAACCAGGTTTTCTACGTACGACACTTGTCGTCCATGTCTAATTCCTCAAAATTAAGCACGTGGGTCGGGTTAGGCTCATACATCCTTAACAACGACACGTGAAAGACGCCATGCACTTGTGCCAACCTTGGCGGTAATGCAAGACGATACGTTAGGATCCCGATTCTTTCTAGAATCTCAAAGGGACCTACGTACCTCGGACTCAGTTTTCCCTTTTTGCCAAAGCGTGAAGTACCCCTCATTGGTGACACCTTCAGAAAAACGTGATCACCAACTTGGAATTCCAAAGGCCTTCGGCGCTTATCAGCGTAGCTTTTCTGGCGGCTCTGAGCGGTCTTTAATCTTTCCCTGATGACGGCAATTGCATCCACTGACCGCTAAACCAACTCTGGGCCTGTGATCTTTCGTTCTCCGACCTCATCTCAACACACTAGCATTCTGCACGCTCTACTATACAATGCTTCAAAAGGAGTCATCTGAATACTCTGCTGGTAGCTGTTGTTGTAGGCGAACTCAACCAAATGAAGCTGTTCCTCCTAGCTTCCCTTGAAATCCAACACGTAAGCTCGCAGCATGTCTTCGAGGGTTTGAATCGTCCTCTCAGATTGGCCATCCGTCTAAGGATGATAGGCCATACTGTACTGCAACTTCGTTCCTAGAGCGGCCTACAAACTCTTCCAAAATGTAGTTGTGAACCTTGGGTTTTGGTCTGAGGTAATCGTCACCGACACTCCATGCAGACGAACAATCTAACGCATGTATAACTCTGCATGCCTATCTAAATCAAGGTCTTTTCGTACTGCGATGAAGTGAGCCGACTTCGTCAGTCTGTCGACCACTACACAAATGGAATCGTTACCCCTCTAACTCCTTGGTAAACCTGTCACAAAATCTATTGTGATATGTTCCCATTTCCATTCGGGAATCTTGAGAGGTTGCAGAAGTTATCTCAACTTACAATGCTGTGCCATCACTTACTAACACGTCAGACACTTGACGACATGCTTGGCGATATCTACCTTCATACCGGATCACCAATAATGTTGACGCAAATTCTGATACATCTTTGTACTGCTAAGATAAATGCTGTAACTGCTACGATGAGCTTCTGACAAGATCTCTTCCTTAAGCGCTGCATCGTTAGGTACACACAATCATCCTCGAAACCTTAGTGTTCTATCCTCAAAAATTTGAAAGTCAGCCTTTCTCTTATTGGTATCCTCTTGCAGGATCTTTTGAATCTCTGGATTTGTCAGCTGAAGTTTCTTGATTCTGATATGCACTCCCGACTCAATTCTAAGGGTGGGCATAAGATTTGGAAGGTAGCCTACCTTAAATTTGAAAATCGAATCTCGAGCTCTCTCAAGTAAAGTCCATTCTTTGAGTACCATCTACGCAACTGAAGACTTCTGACTTAGCACATCTGTGACCTTATTCGCCTTTCCAGGGTGATAAAGAATATCACAATCATAGTCCTTCAGGAGTTCCATCCAGCGACGCTGTCTCATATTCAACTCATTCTGAGAGAATAGATACTTGAGACTTTGATGGTCAGTGAAGATCTGGAACCTTTGTGCACACAAATAATGTCTCCAAATCTTCAGAGCGAAAATTATTGCTACGAGTCGGGTAGTTTAGCTCATGAGGTCTTAACTGACGGGACGCATATGCAACAACTCTACCATGTTGCATCAGCACGCAATCCAGTCCTCTGAGCGACGCATCATTGTAGATCTCGTATCCTCTAGAACTAGATGGAATCATCAACATGGGTGCGGTAGTTAGCTTTTGCTTAAGCTCGCACTTGTCTGTCCACACGAATTTCTCTTCCTTCTTCAAAAGTTGAGTCAACGGCGACGCTAATGCTGAAAACCCTTCCACGAACCTTCTGTAGTAATCTGCTAAACCCAAGAAACTTCTTATCTCTGTCACGGTAGTCAGTCTTGGCAAGTTGATCACTGCTTCAATCTTGGACGGGTCCACGAAGATTCCTTCGCTTGAAATCACGTGACCTAGGAATGCTACATGAGTCAACCAAAACTCGCACTTACTGAACTTGGCATATAGCTCATGAATCCTCAAAGTCTGGAGTACCATCTCAAATGTCTTTCGTGCTCCTTAGGACTTCTCGAGTATACCAAGATATCGTCGATGAACACAATCACAGATTGATCCAGATACTCCTTGAACACTAGGTTCATCAAATTCATGAAAGCAGCCGGGGCGTTCGTCAATCCAAATGGCATTACAGTAAACTCATAATGGCCGTATCGAGTACGAAATGCTGACTTCGGTATGTCGTCATTCCTGATCCTCAGCTGATGATATCCTATCCTCAAGTTGATCTTAGAAAATATCGACGCTCCTTGTAACTGATCAAACAAGTCATCGATCCTCGGCAGTGGATACTTGTTCTTGATCGTCACCTGATTGAGTTGACTATAGTTGATGCACAGGTGCAACGAACCATTTTTCTTCTTCACGAACAGAACTGGTGCTCCCCAAGGTGATGCACTGGGACGTATGAATCCCTTATCCAATGATTCTTGCATCTGCACTTTCAGTTCTTTCAACTCAGACATCGCCATCCGGTAAGGAGCCTTAAAGATTGGCTCTGTCTCGGGTGCTAACTCAATCACAAACTTTACCTCCCTTTCTGGTGGCAGACCTAACAATTCTTTCGAAAACACGTTTGGAAACTCTTGCACCACTGTGATGTCCTCGATCTTCAGCTCCTCAACTGTCGTATCCACGACAGTTGCTAGGTAATCTTGGCAACCCCAGTCTAACAAATGGGTTGCCTCAAACGATGAGATTAAAGGGATCAAGGGTCCTCCTCGACTTTCAATAAATTTGAAGCTTTCACCTGTTAACGGTTTAAATTGGATCACCTTAAGACAACAATTCATTACAAAAAAAAGCTCCTCGAGCCAAACCTTTTTATATATGACGTCAAAGTTATACAGAAGCAAACTAGTCAAGTACAACTCTAGCCAGCGATCCCTTTTTCTACAACTTTATTACAACACACTGGAATTCTCCAAACTTAACCAAAACTCCGCTACGCTACATTGATAACATCACCCCAAAAACATTTCTCCTCTGCTCGGTGCATGCTCCTGTTCATTCCTGTCCCTTTTTGCCATCCTAACGGCGTCCTATCTACGGTAGCGGTGCTTATGCTCTCCTGATCCTTCATGGACAATTCCTCACCTGATGGCCGTGCTGGCCACATTCAAAGCATGCTCCCATTATACTAAGACACTGGATTGATCCATGCTTTCTTCTGCAAACTCGGCACACATCCGGTGAGTCCTTTACTTCCTATCGGATGACAACACCCACCCTTTCTTGCACCGGAGGCCTATCCTAATTACCCCACGGTGTGTTTTGCGGCACATTCTCTCTGCTCTGACTCATCAGTGGCGGTGGTGGCAGTTGTTGTGGTTCCATTTGCTTTCTGGGACAATTCTTGGCCATGTGACCCTACTGGCCACACACAAAACAAGCACCTGTCCTAATAGGACACGAGGCTGATCCATCTCATCTTTCGCAGGCATGACACACTCCATTTTGGCTCGACGTTGACTTTCCTATTCCACCCTTCCTGTTGAGAAGGATGGAATACCTTTCTTCTGACATCGGTCTCTTCCCCAATCGGTTGTCGTCTTTGCTGGAGCTGAATTTTGACTCAGATGCGGTAGCTTTCCAAGTCGGGCCTTGGTAGGTGCAGTAACAACAGCGGTTACGGCATTGGCGGCGGCAATGACACTAGCAACATTGGTGGCTTGGTCCTGTGCCTGCTGACCCAAAATACTTCTCAAAGTCTCTAGCGCTAGAACGATTCCGTTGAACCTAGGATCGCTCAGTGATGCTACACTCTTAGTATTAGCCTACGGCGGTACTCTTACACTTGTGCTGGCCTGAGCCTGCGCTCTACCTTGGGTACCGATCCTTGTCGGCGTCCTACCCCGAGTTATAGGTCCTATCGACCTCTTACTAGGAGTCATTTGCTCCTTATCATCACTCATACTACAGGATTTGTATAGAAACCTGTTTTCCAATTCCAATATCATATTAGAATTTGAGTGACCCCACAAACAAGCTACCAATCAACTATCACTCACATGCATTAGCATAAAATAAAGGTTATTCCTACTAACTATCCCAAGAACCCATCGCACCTTATCACTCCAACTACCAACCAGCTCTAATACCACTTAAACAGGGATGTCACGCCCCGATCCTCGAGCACGTGCCCATCCCTCAGTGGTCTATAATAAAAATGTGATTTCCTAGGACGAGTCGCCGACTCTTTCATTTTATTGCACATGTGGAAGCGAATAACAAATCCCCTGACAGTAACCATCTTGGGATAGAAAAGCAGGTCAATAGATTCACAAACAAAACATGCTTTTATAAACCAACTGAGTCATATACAAAAGTCTATAACCAAAAAACTTCAAAAGACTGACTCTTAAACAGGAAAATGTATTAAGGCTCTTCGATCGGATCAAGGAGGTGAATACTTTAGTATTGAATTCCTGGACTATCTTAAAGAGAATGGCATTTTATCACAATAGTCACCTCTTGGAACTCCAGAATATAATGGTGTATCTGAACGAAGAAATCGTATTTTATTAGATATGGTGCGATGTATGATGAGTTACACTGATTTGCCAATATCCCTTTGGGGATATGCCCTTGAGACAGCTGTATATATATTGAACAGAGTGCCATCCAAATCTATTCCAACTACGCCCTATGAGATATGGCATAGTAGAAAACCTAGTCTTAATCATATTAAGATTTGGGGTTGTCCAGCTTTCGTAAAAAAGCTGAAAATGGAAAAATTGGAGGCAAGATCTGAACAAGGTCGCTTCATTGAATATCTAAAGGAAACTCTTGGATATTATTTATATTTTCATTCGAGACAAAGAATTTTGGTAAGCAAGCACGCTTCTTTTCCGGGAGAATCAGTTCGTTCAAGAAGGTGTTGCTGGGCTGAAAATAGTCTTACAATAAGAAAATAATGAAGTACCAAACAACCGAGTTCAAATACCAATCTTTGATATAGTGGGAGCTTATGATACACAACCTCTTAGGAGAAGTGCGAGAACGTCTCACCCACCTTCTCATTATAGACACTCGGTTGAACATATTGACCCATTATTCATTGTGAATGATAATGATCAACCTAGTGATCTTAAAACCTATGAAGAGGTGATGTTGGACATCAATTTTGGTAAATGGCTAGAAGCCCTGAAATCCGAAATGGATTCAATGTATTCCAATGAAGTTTGGACCTTAATTGACCTGTCTGATGGTATTATACCAATTGGATGTAAATGGATCTTCAAGAGGGAGATGAATGCTGAAGGTCAAATTGGAACTTACAAAGCACGATTGGTGGTGAAAGGATATCGTCAGAAAGAAGGAATTGATTATGATGAAACTTTCTCACCTGTGGCCATGCTAAAATCCATTCAGATTATGTTGGCTATAGCTGCACACATTGATTATGAGATATTCCAGATGGATGTCAAAACGGCTTTTCTAAATGGTTTTCTCGAGGAGGACATCTATATGGAACAACCACATGGTTTTGAATCCAATAGTGAAAAATGGAAGGTGCGTAAGTTTAAGAGATCCATTTATGGACTCAAACAAGCCTCCAGAAGTTGGAATATCCATTTTGATGAGGTAGTCAAATCATTTGGCTTCATCAAAAATCCGGATGAACCTTGTGTATACAAGAAGATTAGTGGGAGTGCAATTGCATTTCTAGTTTTGTATGTCAATGATATACTTTTGATTGGAAATGATGTACCAATGATATCATCGATAAAACTATTATTGTCACAGAAATTCTCCATGAAAGATTTAGGAGAGGCAACCTACATTTTAGGTATCAAGATCTATAGAGATAGATCAAGATGATTGATTGGCCTTTCACAGTCTACATACATAGACAAAGTGTTAACACGTTTTAACATGCAATGTTCCAAAAGAGGATTATTGCCTTTTAGGCAAGGGATCCGTCTTTCTAAAGAGATGTGTCACAACACTCCTAAAGAAAGAGAGCGGATGGCAAAGATACCATATGCATCTGCTATTGGAAGCATAATGTATGCTATGCTATGTACTAGACTTAATATTGCACATGCTGTAAGTATTACTAGCAGATACCAGTCTGATCCAGGAGAAGAGCACTGGATAGTAGTCAAGAATATTCTTAAGTACTTGCAAAGGACTAAGGATCTATTCTTGATATATGGAGAAGGAGAATTTAAAATTGTAGCTTATACTAATTCCGATTTTCAATCGGATCCTAATGATTATAAGTCTACATCTGGGTTTGTCTTTACAATCAATGGTGGTGCAGTTAGCTAGAAGAGTTCTAAACAAAGCATAACTACCGATTCCACCACTGAGGTAGAGTATGTAGCCGCTTCTGAAGCAGCAAAGGAAGTCGCTTGGATGAAGAAGTTTATTTCTGAACTTGGAATCGTTCTTTCAATTGAGCAACCAATTACATTGTTTTGTGACAACAATGGGGTGATAGCTCAAGCTAAGGAACCAAGGTCTCACCAGAAGTCCAAGCACATTGAGAGATGCTTCCGTCTTATCAGAGAAATTGTTGGGAGAGGTGATATCGCCTTGTAGAAAATTGCCTCAGTGGAAAACGTGGCAGATCCCTTCACTAAGGCCTTACCTTAGTCTTCTTTTGAAAGGCATATTGACAAAATGGGTTTGAGGTACCAGACAAGTTGGCTTTGGTGCAAGTGGGAGATTGTTGGGTATATGCCCTAAAGCTACTATGTAATAGTTACATGTTAGGGATTTCAGTTGTACTATCATTATTATTATTTAATTAATGGCAATGACGTATTCATTCATTTGTCCAATTATTTTATATTTATGAATGATTCCATAAGATTAGTTGCAACCAGACCTATTCTTGAGACGTTAAGAATATATGTGACGGGTTCATAGTTAGATTGAATTTTTAAATCGTTCCCGGTCAATGGATTATTGAGTGGATATTAATAATACTATTGAGACCGGTGTGTTCATAACTTCACCATTAAGTATTGGATACTTAAGGGAATGATGAGTCACAAGTCATTGGGTATTGTGATACCTGAGTTAAGAACACGAGTGTTTGTATTAGACAAGTTCACTAAACATGATGCATATGGAACGATTAGCAACATGGAAGCTTTTAGCGTGGTCAATGTCTAATTGTTCATGCTTTGGTCTTGTGTAAACAATCCTTAGACCTGAGGCATAGTGTTAACTTGTGTGTCGAACAACTATGGTTCACGGGTGCACATAATGTCGGGTCGTTGATTCATCTTTATACCTGATGGTCATAGTTTGTTCATATATGAAGTTACATGTGTATGTAATATGGAAT
>NC_052614.1:7434780-7506496 GCF_016545825.1 Eucalyptus grandis | reverse complement strand
CGATGGAAACATTTTGTCACCTCCAAAACATTCTAGAGAGATTTCTCCAACAACATGATCAATGGTAGTTTCCTTTCTACTTTTCCATTTCTAGCCATTGTTGGTAAGCAATTGTCAATCTCAAATTTCAACTAGCAAGGTTCTTCCAAGTTCTATTTATTAAAATAAGTAATAATTGAATTGTGGATACTCTATGATTGATAGGAGAAAAGTTTCAAAAAGTCATAAACCATTGTATTAATGTCAATTTAGTTATAAATCTATTGTATCGGTGTCAATTTAGTCATAAATCTTTTTATTCGATATTAATTTAGTCTTTCCGATAAATTTTAGTTGGACATTGCTGACATGGACGTTGGCCAGGTAATGTGGCACCATCGGCGCTAATGAGGAATAATATTCTAATAATTTTTTTAATTTTTTATTAATTTTTCTTTTTTTTTTTTTTTTTTCCTTTTTGTCTCTCCTTTCTTCTTCCTTTTGCTGGCGACTAACCATGTTTATAGCCGTGCAAGCTCGCCTCACCAAATTTGGCCTAGGTGAGGCCGACCCTAGCCTATGCCAAGGAAGCCCTTGCCGAGGCTCGACCTTGGTGTTAGGGAAATCCCTTATAATGTTTTGAAAATGACAAAATAAATCAAATGCTACTAACGTGTTTAATTGTTGAGTAACAAACTATGCAGATGATAGAATGTGTAAATGATTTTGTCATAGTCTATACTTGGAAGAACCAGAAGATAGTCTCTATGCTGAAACTGAAAGTCTATACAATTAGATAACTTTCTATACAAAGAAACTCTACTTATGGAAACCAAAATTCTAATTGTATGGGCGATCAGAATCAATTTGGGATTCTACTTTTGTCACTTAACGGCTACCAAATCTTCTAGATACAGATCTGTCCAATGGGTCAATCGGAAGACGATTCTCTAGATATTGTCCAACGGCTAGTTTGGAAGTGAAGGAGTATTTAAGAAGATCAAGGATCGATGAGCAAGTAAGAGACGGAGCGTAGAATTTATAATTCCAAAATCTGAGCGAACTTCGATCATACACTTGGCTCTCGCGAGCTTAAACACTTGCAATTGTGAGAGAAATACCAAAAGAGTGACTTAATGAAATAATGTGATCTACCACTGAGTGTTTGCACTCAAAGTTGTAATCTCTTGTTAATCACATAGTGGAATCCAGCCAGAAGGCTGTTATCGTGGGAGAATGGACGCAAGCTTGATCTAAGCTGAACCACTATAAATTCTGCGTTCTTATTTTCTTCCTTGAACTTTTTCATTTTGTTTGTAATTCTATTTAATTGCTAATGTTTGAATTCGCTCAAAATCTGTTGTTCTTCAGACTCAATTTCAAAAGTAAAATATTTCTATTGTTCTTTGCGAAAAATTGTCTTCACACCTATTCACCCCCCTCTAGGTATTCATACTAGCACTTTCAACTGATATTAAAGCCAAGTGCTTGTTTTATTAAAGTGTTTTTACTTTTGAGCTAAAGATCTTCTATGGCTAGTATCTTGGCACCAGGACTTATGAAAGAGCAAAGCAACACCAAGCCACCCTATTTTGATGGAAATGAATACAACGTTTGGAAAAAAAAAATGAAGGCATTCCTAAGATATAAAGATCCCTTGCAATGGGATGTTGTGGAAAAAGAAATCAATCACACTGCTGCGTCTACATCAAATAAGAATGGCAAAGATAAAGAAACAAAACCTGCTACTCCTATGTCTCGGACGGAGATGTCCAAAAGAGAAGCTCTCGATGCAAAAGCCATTTATTCTTTATATTGTGCCTTATCTCTTACTGAATATAATAGAATCTCTTTATGTGAAACAGCCAAAGAAGTCTAGGATAAACTTTATGTTACTTATGAAGGGACTGATCGTGTAAAAGAGACAAGAGTAAATTTCCTACTTGGCCAATATGAATCCTTCAAGATGAAGCCAAGAGAGTCTATTGGAGATATGTTCAGTCGTTTTACAGAAATTGTAAACGGTTTGGCGTATTAAGGTCATCCAATTTCTTCCCCAATGAAGATTAACAAACTTCTGCGAGGTCTCTCAAAAGATTGGAACCATGTTAAGACCTCAATCCGAGAGACTTAGAGAATTATGCCACTCTCTGTTGATAAATTGATTGGCACTCTTCAATCTTACGAAGTGAAACAAATCAACGATGAAGATCTCGAAGGTAAGAAGTCCATCGCTTTAATATCTAATGCTGATTTTGATGATACGTACTCAGAAAATGACATGGATGATGATGAACTTGCTTTTATGATCAAGAAATTCAAAAAGCTAAGTAGAAAAGGAAAGAAATTCAGTGGAAGAAGACAATACAAGCAGAATGGCCAAAAAAGAACCATGAAAGAAGATGACGAGCAAGGAAATATATGCTTGATGGCACATTTTGACTCAAACACAGACTCAGAATCCGATGAGGAAATTGAGGTAAGCCATTCATAAATTCCTACTAAAGTTCTTAAGTATATAAATGAGCTTTGTTTAAATCTCAAATATTTTCTTAAAAGGATCTCTGAACTAAAAATGAGAATTCTTGGCTTAGGCAACAAGATCTTTCTCGAAAAGAAAAGTTTGAAATTTTGCAAAAAGATTTTCTACAAACAAAAGAAAGTCGAGATTTACTTGTAAAAAAAAAATGATTCTTTAAAGAAAGAATTTCCAAATATTTCGACAAAATTTTCAAAGGGTTCAAAACATTAGAGCGTATTCTTTCCATTCAAGTACCGTGCTATAATAAGTCGGGACTTGATTTTAATAAGGAAAGTGATTCTCTAATAGATTTTCCTAAAGTCAATGAGAAACTTAGACAAAGACTTCCTAAACTTGCGAACAAAAAGCATTTTCAAAGGATATTTACAAAACCTATTGGTCGAAATGCCCTCAAGTGTTCAAATTGTGGAGACTCGGGACACTTTGAGAAAGAATGTTCTAAAGTCTGGAGACGTATTAAGAAAGATTTGGTAAAAATAACATACTCTACTAACTCTCATGGACCAAAGAAAAAATGGGTACCAAAGAAAAGATGAGTTGTTTTTGCAAGAAATAAAGGAAAAGAAGAAAGAGAATTTGGTAAGAAATGTATTTTTTTTTATTTGGGCACATAATTCTCATTATGCTTGATATTCGATATATCCTTAGTTGATTAAGATTTTATAATGATCATATTCTATGATTTGTTTTATTGAAGGAAGAATCGAGTGATTTGTTTTTGTGATCCGTGAGTTGAGATTTGATCTAATACGTGTGATTATTTTTTAATATCCTGCTTAGAGATGATTGAGTTTATTTGGTTTGTTTTTATACTCTCAGATTTTGTCATATTTTGCAAAGTGAAAATCTGTTTTACGTGATGTTAATTATGCAAGATATTCTTAGATACTTAAGGATTTTATTCTCTCTGATTTTGTTGTACTTTGACTAAGTGAGAATTTTTTTTTTCAAAATATTATTGTGCATTCCTTAAATAATATGTTATGATGAGTTTAGAAAAATATTTGATTATTCATGGAAATTTTATATTTTGCTCTAACGAAATGGAATGGTCCAAATTGATGGATACCAAAAAGGAAATGAGTTGATTGCAGGAAATTTTATAAGGGAAGAATGATTGCCAATCTACGCAGACGTAGGTGCAATAAAAAAGGTATCTCATGTGAAGATTGGTAATGATTTTTTTTTAATGGTATATTTCAAGTACATACCTTAAGTAAGAGCATATTTTTTTAATCCTACCTTGCAAATGATTGCCTATGAATTATATATTATTTATATTATCTTTTGTCATAAATATAAGGCATTGCAAGTTTTTACTTGATTTGTACGTGATGAAAATATCTACTTTCTTTTGCGAAATGCATCAATAATATTTTTTTTGAGATTTATGCTTAAGGAAATCCCTTCGATCTTGAAAGATATTATTGCATATTTGTTCATTATTTATCTAGGTGTTAAATTGGTGGATTGCGCATCCGCATGATCACCTCACATGTTAGGAAAATAGATTTAAAATCAATTCAAGCTGCCTGCCAAACATTTTGATATCCCCAGACGGACAGCATCACCCAGTAGCTGCGAAATTGATGTTCCCATGCACTAACAATATAGCTGAGTATGACGCTTACATCCTCGGGCTTCAAGCTATGATCGAGATGGGTGTAGCCAAATTAAAAGTGTTTGGGGATTCCGCGTTGATCATACTGCAGACCGTAGGTGAATGGAAGACTAAAGATGCTAAATTGCTCCCATATCACAAATACCTAAAAGATTTTATCAAGGAATTCGATGAAATTTCATTCGAATACTTATCGAGGTCTCACAATCAATTTGCAGATGCACTCGCAACTTTATCATCTATGTTGCAAGTCACTAACGGATTAGAAGTTGAGCCATTAAAGATAGAGGTTCTGCCAAGGCCGGCTTATTGTATGGTAGTGACAAAAGAGTCTGACGGGAAACCATGGTATTACGATATCATGAACTACATCCAAAAACAAGAATTCCCCGAGGGAAGCACTCCAGCTGATAGGAAGTACATTATGAAGATGGCCTCAAAGTTCTTTGTCAGTGGTGAAAATTTGTACAAGAGATCTTATGATTCAATCTTGTTGCGGTGTGTTGGTGCAGCTGAAGCCACTCAAATCATGCAAGAAGTTCACGAAGGAGTGTGTGGTCCTCATATGAATGGGCACATGTTGGCTAAGAAGATCATGAGATTAGGCTATTATTGGCTCACGCTAGAAGGTGACTGTATTCAGCATGTTCGAAGTTGTCATCGTTGCCAGGTCCATGGTGATAAGATAAATGTTCCTCCAACTATGCTACACCAGTTTTCTGAGCCATGGCCCTTCTCAATGTGGGGCATTGATGTGATTGGCCCAATAAACCCAAAGGCTTCCAATGGGCATAGATTCATTTTAGTGGCCATAGACTATTTTTCAAAATGGATTGAAGCTATGTCATTTGCAAGTGTCACTGCTCGCAATGTTGCGAAATTCATCAAACGTGACATAATTGCTCGCTATGGTGTCCCCGAAATGATTATCATCGACAACGGACAAATTTGAACAACAAGCTTGTTGATGAGTTGTTCAGCGAGTTCAAGATCAAGCATTTGAATTCGTCCCCTTATCGCCCTCAAATGAATGGGGCTGTTGAAGCAGCCAATAAGAATATTAAGAAGATCTTGGCTAAGACTGCCGAGAATTATCGAGATTGGCATGACAGATTACCCTTCGCACCGATGGCGTATCGGACATCGATTCGTACTTCTACCGGGCAACTCCTTTGCTTTGGTATACGGCATGGAGGCAGTCTTGCCTGTGGAAGTGGAGATTCCTTCCCTGAGAGTATTATCCCAAGTGGAATTATCTAAGGCAAAATGGTCGCAACAAAGACTTGAACAGTTAAACTTGATCGATGAGAAAAGACCAAGGCTCTACGCCATGGCCAAACATATCAACAGAGTAGCCGATCTTTCAACCGAAAGGTGCGGCCGAGACATTTCGAGGTAAATGATTTTGTTCTAAGGAAGTAGTTGCCAATTTTTCCAGATCCTAGGGGGAAGTTTGCTCCAAACTACAGTGACCCATATGTGGTAAAGAAGGTACTTCATGGCGGTGCTTTGATCTTGGCTGAAATGGATGGTCGTGTGTTTTTCACTCCAGTTAATTCAGATGCCGTCAAGAAGTATTACCCATGATAGAATTTGCCATGTCATGTTTTGAATTGCAAACATTTTATGATGAATAAATTGCTTCATTGAATTGCAAATTCAAACTTGTTGCAAATACTGCATGTTTTCCTTGATGAATTATATGAGATAAATTAAATGTGTCAAATGGGATACTTTGGAATGACGAAAGGCAAGCCTTATTCCATACACTGTTTCATATACTAATCCCCTTGTGTGGAAAAATTCCATGCCTATGAGGAAAAGGGTGATCTCGCAAAGGGTACGTCAACCAAGGTGATGAGAGGCAGTTTCTTCTACTACCCGAAACACTACAGGTATATCCATTGTTCAGCCCTTTGAGCCCACACACATGAAGAGTTTTTTAAATTATCCCTGTCAAGAATCGTCCCATACTGGGACAAGATTTGAAATAAATGATAGGAATTTTCTTACTCACACTTGCATCAATCTTCGAGTATTGCTTTCGCAATGTAACTTGTACGATAATTTAAAGCGCCTTAGGACGACGAAGAGCAATTCTTTCTCTATCATATACACTTATCCATTGTATAGCCCCCTTGAGCCTATGAACTCGTTTCACGTTAAATCCAGTTGGTGATCATCCCCCACACTGGGGCAAGGCAAAAGATAGATGAAGACCCTTGAATGTCCGAGTGTCATCCAAAGTGTAATTCCTTAACGCATGTACTGTGTGCAAAAATTGAAGTAGAACTAAGGGGCATGAAAAAAGCAGTGTGCCTGGTAAAAGCAAGGCCAATGCCCATGAAAAGAAGTGAAAAAAAAAAAGATGAATGAGAATGAGGGGAGTGAAAAAGTAGTGTACCTAGTAAAAGCAAGGTCAATGCCCAAAAAGAGAAAAATCAAACACTTGTTGTAGTGAGTCGTATCCCCAACAAGGCGGTACTAAAAAGCTCAAATGCTGAAATGTTGCAATCAATGGAGTTGTGATGTCAAGAAAAATCTTTAATGATGGAGAGGAAAATTGTTGGAAATGTCAAAATGATCACCAACTTTGACCCCCTAAATACTTTTTGAGCCAAACGATCATTTCATTTCTCAACCCATGAACCCAACCTATGTTACGTCCCTTACAAAGTCTCTTCAGATTATGGCATTTAAATTAACGTAGAAGTTCATATGTTTGAAAGCATCGCTTGAAGAAGTGCGAGTAAGACAATTTCTGCTTCATTTCTCATGTTTTTTGACTTGTAAACCCCAAGATGATGGTGAAATATCATTCATTTTTTAATAGCCTCGACTTAAAGAGTCTCCTTTGCTAAGCCGTTGACCAAGCCAGCGTTACGGTCCCTGTTAAAGACCTCTCAAATTGGTAAGTTCGTACCACATGCGAGATTGCTCGAACCCTTGTTTGGCATGATGATGGAAAGATAGAGTGATTGACAAAAATCATGTATCAAAGATCAGGATAAAACAACTCATTTTAATGAGGATGAGTGAAAAGTCCTTTCAGACTAAGAGGTCCCCCATTTGGCACATCCATGACACTCATGTGTTCAGATTGGAACATTTTTTGTGAAATCTTTCCAAATGGAAATTAGGTGATGCAAGCTTGATATAAATCATAGTGCATGAACCTCCCTTAAATTAATGCATGTTTGTGATCACAAATGCATATTGTTTCTCCTATGACCATGTTTTGCATAAGACATTTCCCCCAGGAACAGAGATGTTACCAAGTAAGTATATCTCTATCTATACCTTAAATACTTGTCATTGTACGGGTATTTTCCTTTTTGAATACATTGACACTCGATGGAGTTGTCCCCAAAGATTTTTCCCTAGATTGCAACGTTGGGCGACCGAAGAATGGTTCGGGTCCTAGCCAAGCAAAACCTCGTTTAGGCGACCGTAGAATGGTACAGGTCCTAAGCAACATTTATTGCTCTAACAGGTGACCGTAGAATGGTATGGGTCCTGGAAAAGCAGTTTCCCAATTCAAGCGACCGTAAAATGGTACGAGTCCTGAAAAATCAATTTTCTGTCAAAGCGACCGTAGAATGGTACGGGTCCTCGACAACACCTATTCCCTATTTAGGCGACCGTAAAATAGTACGAGTCCTAGACAAAACATATGTCCTTATTCTGGGGACCGTAGAATGGTACGGGTCCTGGAAGGTAAATCCCCGTTTAGGCGACCGTAGAATGGTACAAGTCCTAGACACAACCAAACAATGTCATACTGGGCGACCGTAAAATGGTACGGGTCCTGGGAAAGCAGTCTCTTTGTAAAGTTATGTTACTATTTTAGGCGACCGTAGAATGGTACGGGTCTGGACATGTAACACCGACTGCCTAGAACTACTCTATCCTTCTTGAAGGTAGGTTATTCAGTGTGTTCCTTTATCGTTTGCATTAGCATTTCCATGCATCATATAAATTGCATCTTAGAAAAAAAAAAAGACGGGAATTTAGTGTATGTGTATAGTCAAAATTTAGGGGTCAATTCGTCTTTGAAGGCAACCTTTACGAGCTCACCTTCAAAGAGGGGCAGCTGTTGACACATAAATTTTAACTATTTTTATTTGTTCGTTTGCATTAAGGTAACAATAATATTTAATTTATCTTTTAAAAAAAAAAGTTGTTAAAAAATATTTTGTTATGGAATGAGATTTTGAAAGATTTTAGAGTTTGGATAATGAAGCCTTATCAAAAGATAATCTTCAATGGTTGAGTGAGTCAGCTTGGAAAATTTTAACAAATGATTTTAGATTTTGGAGCCACTTTCTGGTTGAGCACATCTCATCTTTTCAAAGGATGATCTTCGGCGATTGGGTTGTTATATACAGATCTTGAGGGGTAGAATAAACGGGGGGTTTTTTTTATCTATAAATAATGAGTGCAGGCTTCGAAACGAGGAGGGTTTTTTTCGAGGGCTTCTCTTCGTCGAAGGAAAAAAGAAGAGAAAAGTCAAAAGGTGAAAAGAGAGAGGAAAAGTGCTGGACAAAGATCGGAGGGAGAGAGAACCGTGCGTGGAGAAGGGGAAAAGCAAAAGCAAAAGGAGGAACAGTGTGGGGACAGGGACTGTTCATTGTCTCCTTCCCTTCGCAGCTCACGATCGTGCATTACCGGCCGGAGGTCCACACCGCCGAGCGACCCGAAGCCTCACGCCACACCACCGTGCCCACATCACCGCCACTCTGCTGTGGCCCTCCCTCGACAAGTCTTCACCATATGTTCCGCCGATCTCGCCACGACATCCGGCCCCGCCGTCGACGCATGCAGCTACTCCCTTGCCGGTCCGTCTCCCTTGCGTGACCCACCGCCGAGATCTGCCGTCCTGCCCCACCGGACCTCCGTCTACGAACACCCTAGCGAGTGCACGACCCGACGGCCGCTCCAGCAACGCCGCAACGACCCGCTGCTTTCTTTGTGTTGCGACCGAGTCTTCTACCCGAGCCGATTGACCCATTGTAGCCCTCGACGCCGCAACAGCCACGGGTTTCCTCTTGCGCTTCCACCCTCCGATCGGTCGCACCAGCCTCGCCCGGCCCGACGCTGCCTCTATTGGTCCCGCCTCCGCACAGCTCTTTGCTCCGCGCCTTCGCTCAAGCCCGAACCGATCACCGATTTTTCTTTCCCGCAACTCAATGCCGAACCTCGCCGGAGCTCCACACCTCCGCAACCTTCGATCAACGGTGACGCCACCGCTACAGCCATCGCCCCTCATTGGAGCCGGTGATCAGCCGCACGAACACAGGCCGTGCTTGGGAAGAAAAGAAGAAGGGAGAAAACAAAAGAGGAAAAAGGAAAAGGAGGATTAGGTAGTCTTTTTATTATTTTTTTGTTTACTTTTATTTTCTTCTATAGCTTTCTTTTAGTGAAATAGTTCCCGTTTGATTGAGATTCCAACATGAAAGTGCCCCTCAAATTAGGGTTTGACAGTCCGATTTTCGCGCCCAAAATCCGACTCGCAATCCCTTACAAAAATCGACAATCCAATCTCAAGCCCGAGATTCAATTCGCGATTTAATTTTAAAATTGGTCAACCTGATCTCATGCGCGAGATATAGTTCGCCAATTTTTGGATATCAATATTGTCTTGCTTGATTTGATGCTGTGTGTTTGGATCAACTTTATTTTCATAAGAAAAAAAGAAATCAAAAAAATTCGAATTAGGGTTAAGTTTGTTTTAGAATATTCCTAGTCTTAGGGTTAAAATCGCAATCTTATTTCGAATTTTTTTTAAATAAGAAAATAAAAAAAATCTGAATAAGGATTAGGTTTGTTTTTATTATCTTGCATATTTAGGATTGCAATCTTATTATGAATTTTTAAATAAAAAATCCAAAAAAGAAAGTGCATTCATTTAGGTTGTTAGTTTTTTATTTGAATTGCATGTTTAATTATGTGAAATTTTAATTTCGAAATTAATATAAAAACACAAGAAAAATCATCATGCATATATCATGTTGAATTAGAGCATCATTGTCACGTCATTACATGTTAGGATTGCATGTTTATCAATTATATGTAGATAATCTCTCCTAGATAAATTGCATGTTTTGTTAGGAAAATAAAAATGTCCATGTCATATAGAATTAGGTTCATGAAATGCATGTCATTTATTGATTGTTGTTAGGTCCATTTAATTAGAAATTGCCCGTCATTAGATTAGGTCATTAAATAAATGTCGCATGACATATAGCTCGCATATTAAATTGCATATTGCATGTCATTTTAGTTGAAATAATTATGTACGTCATTGCATTGCATTGCATTGCACGTCATTAGAATTAAATCATCCTAGTTAATTTAGATTGCATATTTAACAATTGCATGTTCATTAAGAGATCACAAAAAATTTTATTCATATAGTTTAAGACATGTTGCCATGCCATATCATTTCATATTAGATTAAAAGCATTGCATTGCATATGGATTATAGTCTCGTTAAAAAGTGAAAAAAAAAAAATTGCATGTTAATTAGAAACCATATCTAGGGTTGTTGATGTGGATTTTAATTTAATACTGCAGATGCTTTCGTTGATGTGAGGTAAGTCCTGCATTATTTAATTGCTTTCTTTGGTGTTAAATTGATGGTTTGCGCACCTGCATGAACACCCCACATGTTAGGGAACTAGTTTAAAATCAATTCAAGCTGCCTGCAAAACCTTTTTTTCAAAATAAAAGAAATGGTACCGAAAGGGCGTTAGAAAAATCTAGCGTAATCAAGTCCCCGTATTCAAATCTCTGGTTCGTAGGAGTAAAGTGAATCTCCCATTACATTACTTGGGTTTCTAATCGACCCACCAAAAATAGATTAGTGGCGACTCTTAGTTAAAAATCAATTGCATGTCAAAAACTTGAACCTAAAGTCGCGAATTGGTATGGGCTTGGGAGAGCCCGAGTTAAGTCTAGGCTTAACAATCCATTAGCCAAATCCTAGGTGGTTCACACCCCGAAAAATATTGGTCGCGACACTATCGTATCCACAAAACATTGAGTATCTTTTAAATTAGGATTATTCCTAATTTCACAATGTGCACATGATTGACAGTCCGATTTCACGCTCGAAATACGACTCGCAATCGCACAGAAAAATCGCCAATCTGATCTCACGCCCGAGATTCGATTCGCGATTTATTTTAAAATTGGCCAACCCGATCTCATGCGCGAGATATGGTTTGCCAATTTGTGGATATCGATCCTATCTTATTTGATTTGCTGTCATGTTGGTTGAATCAATTTTATTCTGTTAAATAAAAAAATCCAAAAAAATGCATTCATTTAGGATGTTAGTTTTAAATTTGAATTGCACGTTTAATTATTTGGCAATTATTAATTTCGAAATTTTTAAAAAATAAAAAATAAAAAAGGAAAAACAACAAAAAAAAATCATCATGCATATGTCTTGTAGAGTTAGGGCATACTTTGCACTTGTCATTGCATATTAGGGTAAAATTGCACTTAGTTTAATTCTAGATAATATTTTTCTTAATTTATTATAAGTTTAGATATTGATAGATTGCATTTTAGGATTATTTGGGTTAAGATAATATTTTAGTTTAAATTAGGATTTGGCTTAACCTAATTCCTAATGCAAATTGAATAGAATCTTAATCTAGTTAGATAATTTTCACATTTTATTTAATTCCGAATTTCATAAAAAGTACAAAAAAATGTCATAAGTTAAATTAGTTTTATTATTTAGGATAAAATGCATTCTTTTAGGAAAAAGGAAAAAATGTCATACGCACGTCATTAGGGTTAGATTCATTGAGATGCATGCCATTTAGTATTTTTGCTAGGCCAATTTAATTAGAAATTACATGTCATTAGAATTAGGTCAATTAGTTAATATTGTATTGCATATTGCATGATTTTCATTAATTAAGTGAAAAAAAAAAACAAGAAAAGTTGCGTGTTAATTGGAAACCATATCTAGGGTTTTAATTTAACACTGCAGATACTTTCGTTGCTTTGAGGTAAGTTTTCCAATTTGTTCATTATTTATCTAGGTGTTAAATTGGTGGATTGCGCACCCGCATGATCACCTCACATGTTAGGAAAATAGATTTAAAATCAATTCAAGCTGCATGCCAAACATTTTTTTTTTTAAATAAAGAAAAAGGTACCGAAAGGGCGTTAGAGAAATCTAGCGTAATCAAGTCCCCGAACTCACAATCTCTGGTTCGCAGAAGTAAAGTAAATCTCCCGTTATTTTACTTGGGTTTCTAATCGACCCACCAAAAAATAGATTAGTGGCGACTCCTGATTGAAAATCATTTGCATGTTAAGAATTCGAACATAAGTCGCGAATTGGTATGGGTTTGGGAGAGCCCGTGTTAAGTCAAGGCTTAACAATCCATTAGCCAAACCCTAGGTGGTTCACACCCCGAAAATTTTGGTCGCGACAAGAGGGAGCATTGATCAATTATGGAAAAATCTTTTAGAATCGATCGTGATCTTGATTATTATGGAAGGAAGGAAAAGGTAAATGTGACAGAATTTGTCAAAATCTGGTTAGTGCATCTTTTATTACCTTTTGTCATTAACAAATCTCTTATTAATATTATCATTTTATTATGACAAAAGGGTAAGTGAATTTTATAATGCATCCATGATTTTTATTGGATATTTGCTTATATATATATATGATCGAAGTGAGCTATATTGCATATCTTTAATATTTGACTTACTTTGTAAAAGATAATTTTTCTGGAAATTGTGTTTCATATATTTGTTATCATTTTATATTCTCTACATGACTCCATTTCCATTGTTATCGCTTTTTTATTATGACAAAAAGGGGGAGAGAATATAAATATGCATATGTGTTAATTGGTTGATATTATTGCATAATATTGAGCTGCAATTATTTTTATATATATTGTTATGCTCAATCCATTTGCTATCTTCTGCTATCTTTTGATTTAAATTACGTTGTGTTTAAGATTGCCTTGATTTATTATTATCTTTAAAAGCATGATTACACGTCTGCATATTCAGAGATTGTTTTGTCATCATCAAAAAAGGGGAGATTGTTAGGGAAATCCCTTATGATGTTTTGAATATGACAAAATAAATCAAAGGCTACTAACATGTTTAATTGTTGAGCAACAGACTATGCAGATGATAGAATGTGTAAATGATTTTGTCAAAGTCTATACTTGGAAGAACCAGAAGATGGACTCTATGCTGAAGCTGAACTTATTCAGACTATGTCCAGGCCTTAAGGTTAAATATGTTCAGAAGTAGAATATATTTAGACTTACGTCCAGATTGTAAAGTCTATTTCACTCTGAAGACACTCAGACTCTACTTCAGTCTGAAGACACTCAGACTCTATATCTAGAACGAGACACGAGTACAAAACGTAACAAAGTCCAGAACGAGACACAAGTTCAGAACTGAGCAGATTCAAAACAAATCATGTTCAGAACGAGACAACTTGACAAAACGTAACACACGCCCCAAACATATAATGACTAGTAATCTGGTTTGGATTCTACATCAAGATAGATTTAATTGAGTCAATCTAATTTATTGACAATTGGATTTTGAAGACAAGAACTTTCTATACGAAGAAGCTCTACTTATGGAAACCAAAATTCTATTTATATGGGTGATCAGAATTAATTTGGGATTCTACTTTTGTCACTCAACGGCTACCAAATCTTCTAGATACAGATCTGTCCAATGGGTAGATTGGAAGACGATCCTCTAGATATTGTCCAACGGCTAGTTTGGAAGTAGAGGAATATTTAAGAAGATCAAGAACTGATGAGCAAGTAAGAGACTGAGCGTAGAATTTATAATTCCAAAGTCTGAGCGAACTTTGATCATGCACTTGTCTCTTGTGAGCTTAAACGCTTGTGATCGCAAGAGAAATACCAAAAGAGTGACTTAGTGAGATAGTGTGATCTACCACTGAGTGTTTTTACTCAAAGTTGTAATCTCATGTTGATCACATAGTGGAATCCAGCCAGAAGGCTGTTATTGTGGGAGAGTGGACGTAAGCTTGATCTAAGCCGAACCACTATAAATTCTATGTTCTTATTCTCTTCCCTGAACTCCTTTATTTTGTTCGTAGTTCCTTTAATTGCTATAGTCTGAATTCGCTCAAAGTCTGTTGTTCTTCAGACTCAGTTTCAAAAGTAAAATATCTAGATTGTTTTTTGTGAAAAATTATCTCCACACCTATTCACCCCCTCTTGGTGTTGATACTAGCACTTTCAATTGGTATCAGAGCCAAGTGCTCGTTTTATTAGTGTTTTTACTTTTGAGCTAAAGATCTTTTATGGCTAGTATCTTGGCACCAGAACTTATGGAAGAGCAAAGTAAGACCAGGCCACCCTATTTTGATGGAAAGAAATACAACATTTGGAAAGAAAAAATGAAGACATTCCTAAGATCTAGAGATCCCTTGCAATGGGATGTTGTGGAAAAAGGAATCAATCCTACTGTTGCGTCTACATCAAATAAGAATGGCAAAGACAAAGAAATCAAACCCGCTACTCCTATGTCTCGGACGGAGATGTCTAAAAGAGAAGCTCTTGATGCAAAAACCATTTATTCTTTATATTGCGCCTTATCTCTTATTGAGTATAATAGAATCTCTTTATGTGAAACAGCCAAAGAAATCTGGGATAGACTTCATGTTACTTATGAAGGGACTGATCGTGTAAAGGAGACAAGAGTAAATTTCCTGCTTGGCCAATATGAATCCTTCAAGATGAAGCCAGGAGAGTCAATTAGAGATATGTTCAGTCGTTTTACAGAAATTGTAAACGGTTTGGCATATCAAGATCATCCAATTTCTTCCTTAATGAAGGTCAACAAACTTCTGCAAAGTCTCTCAAAAGATTGGAACCATGTTAAGACCTCAATCCGAGAGACTCAGAGGATTATGCCACTCTTCGTTGATAAATTGATTGGCACTCTTCAATCTTACGAAGTGGAACAAATCAACGATGAAGATCCTGAAGGTAAGAAGTCCATCGCTTTAATATCTAACGCTAATTCTGATGATACAAACTTAGAAAATGACATGGACGACGAAGAACTTACTTTTATGATCAAGAAATTCCTAAAAACACGTAACTATTACATGATTGCTTTAGGGCATATAGCTAACAACATGTGGGGACTTGACCTACATAGGGCCAAATGGAGACGAGACGCACCGGAAAATGGCCGCCAGGTGTATCCCAACATAGCCCCAACAAACCTCCAAGAGTCATCACCTTACGTGACTTTCTAGGACGCGTGTGAACTGAACCACATACTTGCAGATGAAAGAGATCTGCCACTCATTTTTCACTCTTCGTCAAGCCTACCAGTAAGGTTGACTTGGCTGTGACAATGTACATTCACCTCTCCAAACGGAGGAGTGATTCCGAAACTCCTATATCAAAGATCCAAACATGGAGTCTGAGCTTTACGGAGCCACCATAAAAGGAAACGTGTGTTCTCTGCTTGATTTGCTCAAAAAAATAAAATATAAGCTGCTTCTCGGCAGAATCATGATCAAGAATTTTTTACCATGTTTCTGAATGCAGTGGAGCAAGTGATCCAAGTACGTAACCTGCTTAATTATGTCACATGACTTGGTTTTCTTGCTCTTTCTTTCTGGGAAGCAACTCAACAGGTCAAATTGATTCGGACAATTTTGGCTTTCCCTTCTCCAATTTATGATCATTTCTTTTTGCTGATCATGCCTTCAAATGTCAATTGGTTTCCGAACAGAGATGGGCAATCAAATATATAGCAAGACTGCTGATTGCTCCTTGTGCTTAATCTTTATGCTAGATTTAAATCATTTGCAGCTATTTTGGTAGGAAGACTAATCGCAAATGCACTTATGACACTCACTCATTTCAAGCATCCTTATAACACAATTCATAAAGTTGAATAATCCTCCTGAACTCATTTCAAGCATCCTTATAACACAATTCATAAAGTTGAATAATCCTCCTGAACTCATTTCAAGCATCCTTATAACACAATTCATAAAGTTGAATAATCCTCCTGAAGAATCAGGTAATGTGCAGGCTCAAATAAGACTATAACAGAAGTCTTTGAAGTTGACATGCTGTTTTTAGGGAATTGGGGGATATAGTTGGGGACCATTTTGTGGTGACACTGTTTGCATTTAGTCTATGTAGGCCAAGGTCACGCGTTCACACATGCCATATCCAAAAAGAAAGGAAAAGCATGATGCTGATATATTTACAGGGACTACCGTGTTGAGAAGACCGACTCTGAATGTGCTACTGATACTATTGCTTATCTGTAACTATCTTCCGAACACACCCATATGTTAGAATAATTTCTCTAAAAAGTGCCTAGGTTACGGCTCATTCTGATTGAGCAGCATTAGTGCAAAAATTATTTCTCATGTATCTATGAAATTCATGTCCTTTCAAAGTAATATAATGTCTGTGCAAATAAAGTGATTCCACAATAATTTGCACGGATAGAGTGTGGCTGCTTTACATGTTCAAAGGATGTCATGGCTCAATCGAGACATCTAACATGTGCGAACTTGACCTATATAGGACCACATGGAGACGAGACTCGTCAAAACATTACCGCCAGGCGAATATATATTCAAGTCTTGAGCCACATACTTGCAAGAATCATCACCTTATCTGACATACAAAGACGTGTGCGAGACTTGAGCCACATACTTGCAGCTAAGTGATATCTACCAATCGTTTTTCGGTCTTCGTCAAGACTACCGTGAAGGTTTACTTGGCTGTGACAATATATATTCAAGTCTTCAAATGAAGGAGCGAGTACTCTGAAACTTTCTTTGTAGAGATCCAAACATGGAGTCCGAGCTCCACGTAGCCGCTGTGAAAGGGAATGTGCCTTCTTTGCTTGAGCTGCTCACAAAAGATAAGCTGCTTCTCGATAGAATCATGACCAAAAAACACACCGAGAGTCCTCTGCACATTGCAGCCATGCTTGGACACTTGGATTTCGTGGAAGAGGTTCTAGCTCGGAAGGCTGAGTTGGCAAGAGAGCAAGATTCTCAGGGATCAACCCCTCTTCATCTCACGGCAGCAAAAGGATACCTTAACATCGTGACAAGCTTGTTAAGAGTCAACCCTGATATATGTATTGTTCGTGACAAATATGAAAGAAACCCCCTTCATGTCGCGGCCATGAAAGGCCAAGTGGATGTGTTGGAATACTTGGTTCAAGCGAGACCTGATGCAGCCCGTAGTGTTGTTGAACATGGCCAGACGATCCTGCATCTATGAGTGACGCATAACAGACTAGAAGCTTTGAAACTTCTGATAGATATCTTGCGCGATAATCAATTCATCAACTCAAGGGACAGACATGGCAACACAATTTTGCATTTGGCTGCTGCAGATGGAGAAACTAAGGTACGTTCATACAATCAAGCCTCTACATGGTCAAATTCAGTGAGCTTATTAATAAATAAAAAGGGAAAATTTCAAATAAGGACCGAAATGTCATTGTTTTCTCAAATAAAGGCCCGAAGTGAACATTGTTTTAAATAAGGGCTTGAAGTGGTCAAATTGTCTCATATAAGGGTCTGAAGTAGAATTTGTTTCAAATAAGGACCCGAAGTGGCCATATCAATTTCAAAAAAGGGTTTAAGGGCATTTTCATCTTTTAATTTAATTTTATTCCATTTATTTATTTTTCTTTCATTTTTTAAATTTTTAATTTTTCAATTTTCTTTTTCCCCCTTCCTTCTATCGGCCATAGTGGAGGTCATTGGACTCTGGCAATGGTAGCCATTGATTGTGACATCCCGATTTTCCAATTCTGGTTTCAATTAAATAAGTCGGGCATTTCATCTTCGCGTCTATAGCTTTTTTCTCTGAGTTGGCCACTCACGAGATAACTAGTCTATCAGTGAAGCTATTAAGGAATCTAAACGCAATAGACTTGAGAATTCGACCATGAATCGCTACTCGACCGTACTAATCTGCAAGGATCATTACGACACTTGCACGAATCGAACAGACCGGAGATAGTCGATTCAACATATGTGATTAGAGTGTGGGTGATTCCACCTAATTGCACAATCCTGGTTGATCGGCACTAGACCGATTCTCTATCGTTTTGGTACCCCGTCCGTATTTGAAACCTCGAGATTTCTACGATAATCGAGAGTCGCCAATGTGTCGAAGATGCACTTTGTGGCTTGAAAATAATCAACCACAGGTCAATTGCACAGAAAATTCCTAAAAGCTACCCGGTAGGCTAGGACGCGCTAAAGTCGTGCCAGATTGAATTTAACCGTGAAATTGAACCCGATTACAGAAATTGGAAGTTTTGTCAAGTCACAATTCATTTTAGGAATGTCGATTCATCTCCAGAAGATTTTTCTACAAACCGAGATTTTTGGCAGAAAAGCAAAGTAAGGCCGTTTTTGTTCGGAATTGTCAGAGGGTCGTTTTTGATTGAATCTTCGGGATGCAAGTTGGATCATTTGATGGGAAAAAGTCATGAGACGGACGAGGATACCTTGATGGATTTAATTGGGCTTCATTTGGATGTGTTTAGTTGAGAATTGGATGAAATTGATTGAGATTGAAGAGGGAAATGTAACAAATTCGTATGCCATGGGGGGAGAGCTATTTTGCACCTATTGGCAAGGTTGTGGAGGAAGATTGAGGAGAGAGTGGATGATGTCATGTGATGTCATGGTGGGGGCAAAGCAAATGAGGTTTAGACAAGTGTTGAGCTCTAGTGAGCCACCAAGGAGGCCCCCTCTTCAGCTGATCATCTTCTTCCTCTTTTCTTGGCTTTCTCCATTGTTGAGGAAGAGAGGAAGCTTGGAAAAAACCAGAGGAAACCGAGCTCACCAGCCCCTCCATCGTCGCACGCCCGGAAGGCCATCGTCGGCCGTTTTCCTCCCTTGTTTTCCCCTCGTTCCAGGTTTTTGCTCCAGCCGACCTTTCGCCAAAGATCCGAGTAAAAAGTTAACTTCCCGGTTGAATCAGCGAACGATCCACCCATCTCCGTGAAGACGACATCCAGACCGTTCCGGAACACCTCGCCGCTCGCCGGAACGATTCTCCGGCTGTCCCGAAATCCTGAGAGAAGCTGCCGCTCGCCGGACCGTCTGGACTCGCCCGGTTCCGCCTGTTTCGCGTTTTCTTGCTGTTTCGCCCCTTTCCGACCCTTCCTTTGCCCATCCCAACCTCCTACAAGATCCCCAAGACCCCGGGAGCCATTGGTTGCCAACCACCTGCTTGCCGGAGCTCCGATCAGCCCGTTTTCGCCGTTGAAGTTGCTGGTTTCTTCTCTGCAGCCTCAGCCCAAATCGAAGCGAAGACAACAAGGTTTTGGAGACTTTGTGGCCCGTTTTCAAGCCCTTCCCGGCCTCCGTTGGTGTTGCCGTTTTGGGGTTTATCGACCGCCTTGGCGTCGTGGTCGCCGTGAACTCACCGGCGCGCAAAACCGGTGAGTTTATCCTCTAATTCTTGCTTAGTGAGTTAATGACGCTTAAGGGTGTTTAGATTAATCTAATTAGGTTTAGGTGGTTAGATTAGATTATTTTAATGTAAATTAGATTAGTTGTATGATTAGTTTAATGTATGTTTAATTAGGGCTAATTGTATGATTAAATTAGTGTAATCTTGTTTAAGCCCTAATTAATTATTTTTAATTAATTAATTATTTCGAATTTATAAATATTATTTTATTAAATTATATTATTATAAAATAATATTTAATTATTTAATTTTCGAATTAAATTTAATTATTTAATAATTTCGAAAATTATGGGATGGTCGGTCATTAGAATTTCGCGGCGATCGCGGCGGTGCGATCGGTTTGTGTTAATTGTATGTTTAAATTGAGAAATTGAGTGATTGATGATTATGGTTAATAATTCCAAAAGTGTGGAATTGTGTGATATTGATGAAGTTGTGGTATTTAACTTGAAAATACCCGGTGTTGGCTTTTAGCACCGTAATTGGTTTGTATGACCGGTTTGAATTGATTGGATTGATTGAATGATTGAATTGAGGTATGAGTTGGTTTATTATTGAATGATCAGCCTTGGCGAGCATTGGTTTATATATGTATCACCTTGGCGAGCATTATAATATACATATATATATGACAGCTTGTGAGCTATAGTATACTATATTGAATATTGCGGCAGCTTCGGTGAGCTATATGATATTGAATATTGCGGCAGCTTCTGGTGAGCTAAGATCGTTTTATCAGCTTGTGCGAGCACGATCTATCTATCAGCTTGTGTGAGCTACCATCTATGTATATATCAGCTTGTGCGAGCTACCATCTATATCAGCTTGTGAGAGCATTGCATCCATTTCAGCTTGTGTGAGCCGTGAATGTATTGATGGATGAATAGATGGTATGGTTTAATAGATGGTATGAATTGATAGATATGTGGATCGTATGATATCAATTGGATTGATTGAATTGATAGACCGATGGGTGTGTCGGTAGTTTCAGCTTGTGCGAGCATTGCTTGAATATGAAATGTACGACGTGCGAAAAGGGGCCGAGGAGAGGTAAGTCCTCTATCCTATTTGTGTGGCTAGAGCGCCCTGAGGCGTATTTTCTTCCTAATTGAGTTTTAGATGGTAGGACTCGCTAAGACGTAGTCTCATCCCGGTTGTGGGATAATATTTCAGGTCCCTAGATGACGGTCGTGGAGGACCGGAAGTCCTGGAGTTCGGAAGGTGGAGGCTGAAGAATCGGCGAACGTGTCTGACAAGTTGGTCATAGGACAGTTCCCTAGTTGTTGAGCCTGTCTATTTTGTAGTCAATCCATTGTTGTATATAAACCTATGTGTTTATAATGAAGCTTGTTTGGTTGTGATTGATTGCCTGCTTTTCTATCCCAAGTTAAATGTTGTCAGGGGATTTGTTTCGCTTCCGCATGCGTAATAAAAATGAATGGGTTGGCGACGTGTCCTGGGAAGTCGCATTTCTATCGACCAGAGTGGGATGTTCGCGCGCTCGGAGGATCGGGGCGTGACATTGACGGTGTCGAGCGAGGTCATTCCTCGCCAGATCCGGCGAATGCTGCCCTCGCTTGGGCTACCCTTGCCCGCTCGCCCAACCTAGGTGAGGCGACCCTCGCCCGATGCCAACAAGGGCGACTCTCGCCAAATCCGGCGAGGGCAACCTTCCACTGAGGCAAGTGACCTCCGTCGGCCATCGACAAGGATGGCTAGGGGAGGGAAGAGGAAAAAAAAAAGCAAAGAAACAAAGCCCTTATTTGAGATGATTTAGCCACTTAAGATCCTTATTTAAAACAAGGTCCGCTTCAAGCCCTTATTTGAGAAAACGATGGCATTTCAAGCCATTATTTGGAATTTTCCCATAAAAAAGGCGATTCTAAGATATGTTAGTGTTCTAGAAATATTCGGAAGCTAAAAGATATCCACTTATAAATTATCACAGCTTATGATATTAAAAAAGAAGGAAGTCATTGGTCCATATAATAAACTACAACTTTACACTTCACGCTATTTTGATACTAATTTTATCTAGATCAGAAGGAACATAAAATCGGAGATAGCAAAAGAGTTTCAACGAGGGATGAGTATCCCTTTTGAAGGCATCAAATAATAGTCACAAAAACTAGAGGACTGAAAATCGTTAGTAGCAAAGTCAATCCTGAAAATTATGTAACATGGGGTTGTCTAGTTAAAATTTGACCCCATATTACTCTTCTGCAGACTATGCTCTTCCTGACTAATAAAGGAGTCAAACCAAACATTAAGAACTCCAAAGGTTATACAGCACTCGACCTATTAGCAAAAGGCCAAAGCAAGGAAAGAAAGAGAAAGTGGCAAAAAGATATGCATAAGACGCTAATGGTGGTAGCGATATTACTAGGTACCATGGAATTCCAAGCTAGTATTACCCCGCCTGGCGGACTTTGGCAAGGAGATTTCCCGGGTGATGCAAACACTAAAAAACATAGTGCGGGCGAAGCTGTACTGGCAGATAAGTACCCGGACAGCTACAAGGAATTCATAATCTGTAACACGATAAGCTTCATCGCATCGCTTAGCATCATAATGCTTTTCATAAGTGGTCTTCCTTTAAAGCGGCGTCGGATCACCTCATGGATTGCAATGCTGACTATGTGGGTTGCGATAACCTTTGCGGCGGCAACTTATGCCGTCTCCATATTTGTCTTCACACCAGAGAGCCAACAGAATACTTTCATATATTCAATTGGAATTGCGGTGTTGGCATGGGTTGGATTGATGGCTCTTCTTTTCATATGCCACCTCTTTCGTTTAATCCTGAAATTGATACGCAAGGTCCGGGAATGCATCCGCAAAGACTCAACAGAACATAGAGCTGCAAATGTGTTTGTTCCAGAAGAAGCGCCCTGAGCCCTAAGGCCATAGAAGAGTAGATGCTATACAGTGTATGTGTTGTTCAGTGTGCCGATTAGACAACTTGGCTACGATGCATTAGAGTATGGTATGTACTTGTGAAAACAATAAATGTTTTAATTGTGTTGAATTTATGTAAAAGATGGAGTTTAGATGTATAATCGATGGCTGTTCTATTCGATTTGATTTGTGGCAGTTTAAAAAAAGAATGACTTACTGGATTTAAAGTCCAAAAATCTCAGCCATGAGATCAATTTTATATAGTGTAGCCTGAACATGTTAAAGTGGTAATTTAGTGACAGTTAAGGAAGTTTGTTCCAATGGAATTGCAAATTTTACGATTAATTACGGAAAATCATGATAGTCGAAAGGATTATTACTTATGGATAGGATCCATTGAGTACGAATTTGAAGGATTATTTATGTAGATTTACTAAGAATAGGGAAATAGAAAGCAAACTTTAGGTTGCTTAGATATCTCAATAAAAATGATCATCATTGTGATCTTTCGAGCTTACGATAACTTGAGGTAATTTACTATCTATAAAAGTAGAGAACTAACTACCATCTACGTGAACTTGCGATTGATTTACGATTATTGATGTCAATAATTGATTATAAGTTGAGCCTCTCTTATGACAATTTCAAGTACCTTACTATCCCAATAATTTATTGCTATGTGATAGGAAATTTTCGTTTCAAACTGTATTAGCTGAATCACCACACAAAAGGGAAAGTACTACTTAGACGTGCGATTGAGATCGTGATTATTTAAGGCAATTTACAATTGCTGGAGGTATAATTATTAAGGACAGGAACTACAAGTTATGACTAGTTGAGAAAAATTACACTGAGGACGATTAATTCCATCGTCGAGTTACGAAATATAAAAGGATGTTATTACTAATAATGTAATAATACAAAATAATCAACTACCAATTTTGCTTGCTCTAAATCATTTGCAACTATTTGGTAGGAAGACTAATCGCAATTGCGCTTAGGACACTATTGCTCATTTCAAGCATCTTCCCAAAGCAATTCTTAAAGTTGAATAATCCTCCTCAAGATTCAGGTAATGTGCAGGCTCAAATAAGACTATAATGGGAGTCTTTGAAGTTGACATGCTGCTCTTAGGGAATTGGGGGACACAACTGGGGACCATTTAGTGGTGACTGCTTGCATTTGGTCTATATAGGTCAAGGTCACGCATTCATACATGTCCATGTTCGAAAGAAAAGGAAAAGAATGATGCTGATATATCTTTCACTGCTCGGCGAAAGTATCATAGAAAATTATGGTCGTTGATATTACCCAATCATGTCTAACTTGTGAAGGCCTCGGGGACTATAACACTATGTCTATCTTTTAAGAGTCTAATACTAGTACATAATTCTTCCAAAATCTTCGAAGTGATATAGGAGATTCTTATGCTCAACGTTCTTGCTGCTCAAATCGGCCAATCTAAAGTTTTAATACGCGTGCCCAAACACGCAGAAAGACATACCTGGGGCAAAAGCCATATCTGTGAAATGAATCCACTGAACATATGAAGGAATAGCCTCTGTTGGGAAAATTGTCCAAAAAGTCCTAAACCTATTGCATTTTTGCCAATTTAGTCATAAACCTTTTAAATTTGCCAATTGAGTCTCAAACCTTTTACTTCTTGCCGATTCAGTCCATCCAGCCAATTTTAGCCGGAAAATGTTGACATGGATGCCGGCAAAGCCATGTAGGACTACTAATGCTGACGTGGACAATTTTAAATAATATTTTTTATTTTTTTATTTTTATTTAATTTTGTTGATTTTTATTATTTTTTCTGTTTTTCCTTTTTCCTTTTCTTTTTCTTTATTTTTTGCTTTTTCTTGGCCTTTCCGGTGGCCGGCCACTAGCCACAGTGTGACAGCGGCCACCGCCACAACTAGTCGGCTAGCCTCGCCGCCACAGCGAGGCTTGGCCGGCAAGGAGGAGCCCCGATGAGGGGAGCCCTTTCCCCACCTCATCTTGACCTCATTTTCCACCTCTACCATCTCCATCTTCTTCTTTCTCGAGGATGGCTCTCGTCACGGACGAGATGAAGACCAAGGTCGAGGTCTACCATGGCGACGAGATCTACCGCGAGAAGCTGAACCTCTTACTAGCGGAGATCGGCCTCCCCAACAGCCTCGTCACAGCGTCCCAGGAGATCGAGGAGTACGGCTACGACAAGGGCGTGGGGTTGGTGTGGCTCAAGCACCGCAAGAAGGTAGAGCAGAAGGTGGCTGACAACGTGGTCGTCTCCTACGACACCGTCGTGTCGGCCTACGTCGAGCCCCATCGGATCCGCAAGCTCCGTGGGGTGAAGGCCAAGGAGTTCCTCGACATTTGGGTGAAGCTAAGCGAGATCCACATTGACGGCGGGGGCGGCTCCCCGGCACCTATGGCCGAGCTTCAGCCTGTGGCTGGTGGCCGACGCCCGCCCGGCCAGGGGCGAGGGCTGGCCTCACCAGATCTAGGCAAGGCCGACGCTTGCCTGGGCGAGGGTGAACCCTGACGAGGGCTCCCCTCGCCAGATCTAGCGAGGCCGGCCCTCCCCCAGGCCAAGGCGGCCTCTCCCGGCGTCGCCAACGCCTAACAAGGCCACCCTGGCCTAGGGGAGGGTCGGTCTCGCCCAGGCGACCCTTGACAGCCACACCTAGGCGAGGGCTCCCCTCGGGGGCTCCTCCTTGCTCGGCCGAGCCCCGCTTGTGGCGGGCAAGGCCACCGCCCGGCTGTGGCCGGTGGCCGGCCACCGAAAAGGCCAAGAAAAAAAAAAAATAAAAAATAAATAAAAAGGAAAAAGGGAAAACAGAAAAAAATCAATAAAATCAATAAAATATTAAAATATTATTAAAAATTGTCCACGCGCACCGGTAGTCCTACGTGGCACCGTCGACGTCCACGTCAGCATTTTCCTGCCAAAATTGACCGGATGGATTGAATCGACAAGAAGTGAAAAGGTTTAGGACTCAATTGGCAAAATTAAAAGGTTTAGGACTGAATTAGCAAAAATACAACAGGTTTAGGACTTTTTGGACAATTTTCGGCAGCCTCTGTTTATATATAGATTGTATCCTCCCACGAACTTGAAGAATCGTTCCCTTACGTCACATCCCTAGGACCTTTCGATGAACCCGGCCACATACTTGCAGATAAGATTAAGGGTGATGCAGAATGTAGATGATTGATTCATGGCAATATCATGTTACTGTAATGAGTAACTCACGATCGCCCACTTCACGCCAAAAACGTTTCTAAAAGAGAGTGTCGCTTTTCTCAGATTTCCATCTTGTCTAAAACTTTTATAAGAAACTTTTTTAAAGAGAAAAATAAACTTTTTTAAAGAGAAAGTTGCTTTTCTCATATTTCCATGATGTCTAAAACTTTTTAAATGAGGGAGTTGCATTTCTCAGATTTCTACGGGGAACGCTATAGTTTCATTGTAGCAGTTGAGAAAAATGTCTGCTCGTGGTTTATGGGAAGTTTAAGCGAAGAGCAGTACAAAATTCCATTGATCTAAGCAATATAACGAAGATCACAGTCACTCTAGCACTCATAGACCTTCGGTGTTTTCTAATCCTTAATTACATCTAATAACTTACTTAGGGCGCGTTTGGTAACCATTCTGCTCCAGGGAACAATTTTTTTTCAGAAATGATTTTTTCTGATTCTACTCCTGAGAACAGTCTCGAGCAAAAGAACACGCTTGGTAACTGTCCAAAATTTCTATTTCCGAGATAGAAATGCGTTCGGTAAAATTCTTAAATTATTTGTTTCTTTTAATTTTTTAATACTTTTATTATATTTTTCTTTTTTTTTTTTTTCTTTTTCTTTTTCTCTTATTCCTCCTTCTTCTTTGTAGCTGATCGCCAGCCACGGGCGAGGTCCGGTGAGCTCGCCCAAATCTGGCAAGGCTCAACCTCGCCTAGGCTGTGCGAGGTCGGCCTCGCCTAGGCCTGGCGAGGCTGACCCTCACTGTGGCTATACAAGGCTAGGCCTCGCCTTGGCTGGGTGAGCTCGTCTCGTTGGATCTAGGCAAGGTCGGCCTCGCCTTGGCTGGGTGAGCTCTGTCTCGTTGGATCTAGGCAAGGTCGACCTCGCCTAGCCAAGGCGAGGCCAAGCCTCACCCAGCCACGGCGAGGCTCGTGGCAAGGCTTAGGTTTCCGACGAGCCTCGCCGTGGCTCGGCATTGCCGGGGGCCGACTACACTTTGACGCAGGTCGCCGGCCAAAGCTGACACCAACGACCGGCCAAAGGAAAGAAGAAGAAAGGGAAGAGAAAAAAAAATATATATATATATATATATATATATATATATATATATATATATATATATAAGAAAAAAATAGGAACTGATTCTAGGAATTATTCACGGAACAAGAAGTTACTTTTTTTTTTTTATATAAAAGCGTGAACTCGACCTACGTAGGCCAAATGAATACGATGTCCCCGCCCAATGGTCCCCAGATGCATCCCCAATTTCCTAAACACGGCATGTGAACTTCTAAAGCTCTTCTTATATTCTTATTTGAGCATGTGCAGTACCTTATTCTTAAGCAAAGATTATTTAACTTAGGTGGACTGTGTTAGGAAGATGCCTGAAACGAGCAACGGTGTCATAAGTGCATTTACGCTTAGTCTTTCAACCAACATAGTTGCTAATTGTTGAGAATGTCGAGTTTGACTGCATGAGCAAGCCCGATCTATTAAAGGAAAGTCCGAAAATTAAATATTTATGGACATCCGCAACTGTGTACAATGCAAACCCATATTTCCTTTTTTGTTCATAAAATTAGTTTCAACGTCATTAAATTACCTTTAAGTTCTTACGTATTAGTAAATGCAAAAGTGATCTTACTGTTCTTGTTGGTAACCAGTCAATTTTGCAAGTGGGATGCGGTCCCTTTTTTTCTTTCTTGTAGTCGACCCTAGACTCGTGGCTAATGATATGATCCCGTCATGCCTCCTTTGTTTAGAAGCTTGTATTATACATTTGCCCCCACAGATGGGAGCTTGTATGATTCTTATAATTACGAGACATATGAAGCAAATTATTAGTTAACTTTCAACCTCAAATTTTTTTAAAGTATGACTATTGAAATATTTCATATTGCTTGACAGTGAGGTTTATCTACATTTTATATACGTGTCCTCTCCCTCTATTATCACTTCAAGCTTTTAAGTTGAATCTTTTATCATAATACCATAGCCAAATATGCTCTAGTATATTTTGTGTGTACTTTACATTTTCTTTTTGTCAACCTATCGGTTGAAGTTTTCAAAATGGGCTTTTCAACTATGATAAACAAATTCATTGTTTAGAAATGATCGCTAGCATGTATGATCAATGGTAGTTTCCTTTCTTCTTTTCTATTTCTAGCCATTGTTGGTAAGCAATTGTCAATCTCAAATTTCATCTAGCAAAGTTCTTCCAAGTTCTATTTATTAAAATAGGTAATAATTGAATTGTGGATACTCTATGATTGATAGGAGAAAAGTGTCAGAAAAGTCATAAATCGTTGTATTAATGTCAATTTAGTTATAAATCTATTGTATCGGTGTCAATTTCTCATAAGCTCGCTTCAACCATAGTTAATTCTCAAAAGGGCTCAGGTGGCGAATCTACACTTGAGGCGCCTTTCTAAGGCAGAGGAATCATAGCTTATGCGACGACGTTCTTCTTTCAAACCACGACCAGACATTTTACACACAATCTTAGACATGATTGGCGAAAATCAAACACCAAAATTCTCTAAGGTAATTTCGTGAACAATCACAGATATTTCAAATACCATTCCTGTCCTTTTCTTACAAATATGGACATATATGAAAGCGTGAACTTGACCTACGTAGGGCAAATGCATACGATGTCCCCGCCAAATGGTCCTGGATGCATCCCCAATTTCCTAAACACAGGATCTGAACTTCGAAAGCTGCTCTTATAATTGTCGCGACCAAATTTTTCAGGTGAACCACCTAAGGTTTGGCTAATGGATTGCTAAGCCTAGACTTAACTCGAGCTCTCCCAAGCCCATACCAATTCGCGACTTAATCTTCAAATTTTTAACATACAAGTGGATTTTATCTAGGAGCCGTCACTAATCAGTTTATGATAAGTCGATTAGACACCTAAGTAAAATAATGGGAGAATTATTTTACTCCTATGAACCAGAGACTAAGGGTACGGGGACTTGGTTACATTAGACTTCTCTAATGCCCTTTCGGTACCATTCTTTTATTTTCAAAAATGTTTTTGAATGCAGCTTGGATTGATTTTAAATCTATTTCCCTAACATGTGAGGCGATCATGCAGGTGTGCAAACCACCAATTTAACATTCAAGTAAAGCAATAAATAAAATGCAGGACTTACCAATTCGCGACTTAATCTTCAAATTTTTAACATACAAGTGGATTTTATCTAGGAGCTGTCACTAATCAGTTTATGATAAGTCGATTAGACACCTAAGTAAAATAATGGGAGAATTATTTTACTCCTATGAACCAGAGACTAAGGGTAATGGGGACTTGGTTACATTAGACTTCTCTAATGCCCTTTCGGTACCATTCTTTTATTTTCAAAAATGTTTTTGAATGCAGCTTGGATTGATTTTAAATCTATTTCCTTAACATGTGAGGCGATCATGCAGGTGTGCAACCCACCAATTTAACATCCAAGTAAAGCAATAAATAAAATGCAGGACTTACCTCATGGCAACGAAAGCATCTGCAATGTTAAATCAGAATCCACATCGATAGTCTTAGATATGATTTCTAATTAACACGCAATTTCCTTTTTCCGTTTTCACTTAATTAATGAAAATCATGCAATATTAACTAAATGACCTAATTCTAATGACATGCAATTTCTAATTAAATGGATCTAGCAACAATCACTAAATGGCATGCGTTTCATGAATCTAATCCTAATGACATGCACATGGCATTTTTTCTTTTTTCTAAAACATGCAATTTATCCTAGAAAATAAAACTAATTTATTCTAAGACATTTTTGTATTTTTTTAATGAAATTCGGAATCAGGTAAAATGTTAAAATTGTCTAACTAAATTAAGATTCTATTCAATTTGTATTAAGGATTAGGTCAAACTAAACCCTAATTTAAACCAAAATATTATCTTAACTTAGCAATCTCTAACCTAAGATGCAGTCCATCTAAATCAATCTAAACTTAAAATGAATTTTATCCTAATGTGGAATGACGTGCAAATGATGCCCTAATTCTACATGACGTATGCATGATGATTTTTTTATTTATTTGTTTTTTATTAATCTCGAGATTAAACAAAATGCCAATTTATTAAACATGCAACTTAAGCTAATGAAACAAAAATCTAACAGCCTAGATTTATTTTTTTTATTTTTTATTTCGAAAATTCATGATAAATAAAATGTTTAGTCTAGATATGCAAATAACCCTAAAGCATGCAATATTCTAACTCAAACATATTTCGAGATAAATAAAGCAATCAAGACAAGATAGACCATTCAAAATCATCAAAGATATCACACACCATTCAGATTAAGGGATGATATTTCGCTAATAAAATCGATAAATTGATCTTAAGCCTTAAAGATCAAAATATCAACTTTATTCCCGCTTGATTAATTATTTCATCTAAAGCCTTATAGATGAAATAAAAAAATCCAGGCGTGGTTACGAATTAGGCAATAAATCCTAATTGGGAGATATGCATATCATTCAAATATGCTTAATGGATATCAGATAGACAAATTAGGCGATAAAATACGCCTAAAATATTCAATGGAACCGAGTAAGGGTTATTACCTAAGGGTCCGTTCGTTTCGCGGAAAACAAGTCATTTCAGAAAATATTTTCCCCCGAAGTCATTTTCCAAGAAAATAACAATATTTTCTGGTGTTCGGCTAAAACCTGAAAATGTTTCGGAAAATATTTTCCGGTGTTCGGTAAGGAAAATATTTTCCGCTCACCAAATTGGCGAGCACGAGCATCAAGCTCAAGATGCTCGCGCTCACCAGATCAACGAGCGTGAGCTTGAGATCGATGAGCTTGAGGTTCACCTAGTGACGACCGATGACTAGCCAAAAGAAGAAGATGGGAAATAAAGAAAAGAAAAAATAAATAAAAAGAAAAAAAAAGGAAAGGAAATTAAAAAAAATAATTCGAATTAAAAAGAAAAAGAAAATTTAAAAATAATTCGAATAAAAGAAGAAAAAAAAGAAGAAGAAAGGAGAGGAGGAAGTGAGGATTTATAGATGTGTGAGATAAGAGAAATCAAGTGGGGAAAATGTTTTCCACTTTTCAAAGGTGGAAAACATTTTCCCCTAATTTAAAAGACTTTTATCCTTTCATGGAAAACATTTTCCCCCAGGAATTCATTTTCCGTGAAACGAACGCCGAAAACATTTTCCGTGAAATGAACGGAGCCTAATTGTGACAATAACTTTCCAAATTCGAGTGTCGGGCAATGGATCACGAACAGGTGACCGATGGTGGTTTGCAATGCTCGACGGTGTGAGCAACGCGTGCGGCGAGCAACACAGTGGGGCGAGTGACCGGCGGCAATGAGGACGCCCAAGATGGATCACAGTGGACCGCTCGTCTAAAGTCAAAGATGTCGAGGTGACTCCGCAAAGAGGAAGCTTTGACAATTTTTTTCTTTTGTATTTTCACTTCGGACAATACCCGCAGAAGACCAATTCACCACTTAAGACTTATTTCATCAAAATTCTAGCGACTCTTTTGACTATGGACTCCGTGCTTGCAAGTGGTGGCCACAGATATGACGTGGTATTCATGCTGGTCAGGAGATGTTGGCCTCTTTGGACTTCGACGAAACCTGCAAAGAATGAATACGAATGAAGCGCAAAAGCCTGTTTGGTGATTGTCGGTGAGTCAGAAGAAGACACTTCAGGGCATCGCCAGGCTAGATGGAACTTGCGGGAGTCCTCGCTGACTCCGAACTAGGCTGTAGTGGCTCAAGCATCCCTGGGGTGTGATGGTTCGTGGTATAGCAAAAGCAGCAGATCATGGATCGTCAGGGATGCGAGGTCTGCCGAGTGATTGCTGCAAGGAGAAATTATGGTCCCGCTGGGCAACAGCGAATCAAGCAACAGCTGAGCGCGAGGAAGGCGGTAGATCCATCAACGTCTCGGTTGAGCTGGGCTCGTCGAGGCTTGGTCACGACGGTACGAGGTTGGCACCGGATCGCAGCTCGTGCGAAAGGCAAAGAGGTCACAGCAGCGAGTCCATCGTCGCTGCAGGGGGCGACGCAGCAAAGTAACTCAGGCGGCTCGGGTGTGACGCTGCGGCAAAGGGCCTCGCACAACGTGGGGCTCCTCGGTTCGGTAGAGAGTTCCTTCTCTTTCTCTCTCTCATGTAAATCTCAACGTGCCTTTTAGAATAGAAGTGCCGACCCCCGCCAACAAATGTTAGCGTTCTCCTTCTTTATAGGACAACCAAGGCCTTCAAAGGAAAGGACCCAGTATAATATATTTTATTCCTTCCTTTCCTCAAATGCGTGAGTACTCCCAACTTTGACCATATATTCATGATTTTCGGCCACGCATTCTTTCCTTTTTCTGCTCACGCCCGGATGCGTAGGACGCATGAAATTTTCTTTATTGGTGCACTCTTTCTTGTTTCAAAACAAGACATATATGTCCCAATCCTTAATTTGGTAGATTCTTGCGTAGAAATATAACACTTCTTTGCACCTATTTGACCGAGAATATCTTCTATTAATAAAGATATTTATTCTTCCTCAAAGATTTTTCATGCCTTGTTAAGATCCCATGTGAAAATTGTGCTCAATCTTTCCCAAATTCGTGTCAAACTTGGTTATATTATGAAGCTTACTCCAATCTTTCACTTTCTGTGGGCTTAACTTCAATAAAGCTCAAAACCATTTACCCGAGTTCATCCGCTGCCAACCCGATCCAATGCAATTATGTTCAGAACTTAAGCCCATCCGCTATCAGCCCATAAATATGCAAGTATATTGAGATATGCTCCTAAAAACTATATGTAATGCGATTTATTATTTTTGTTTAGGGGCTAAAGTTTAGTCCCTAATTTTTATGCAATAAATGAATGATAGGGTCGTCAAAATTTAGGTGTCAACAATAATCTTATTTAAGCATGCGCAATACCTTGTTCTTCAGCTAAGATTATTTAACTTAGATGGGAAAATTGTCCAAAAGTCCTAAACCTATTGCACTTTTGCCAATTGAATCCTAAACATTTTCACTTCATGCCAATTCAGTCCATCCGGCCAATTTTGACCGGGAAAATGCTGACGTGGGCGCCGGGCGGTGCCACGTAGGACCTGGTGCTGACATGGACAATTTTTAATAATTTTTTAATATTTTTTAAATTTTTTTGAATTTTTATTATTTTTTCCTCTTTTCTTTCTTTTCTTTTCTTTCTTTTCTTTTGGCTTTTTCTTTTGCCTTTTCTAGTGGCCGGCCACCGACCACAGCCAACCGACCACCGGCCACAGCCAGCCGGCTGGCCTCGCCCGCCACGAGGGCGAGGCCAGGGGCGGCCTCGCCAGCCGTTGGCCGGGTGACGGCGACGACGACACCGGGCGAGGCCACCATGGCCTGGGCGAGGGCCGGCCTCGCCAAATCTGGCGAGAGAGCCCTCGCGGGGCTCGCCTGCACCAAATCTAGTGAGGCCAGCCCTCGCCCCGGCCAAACTCGAGTGGCTTGGAGTTTTGGCCGAAGACGATGAACGACAGCGACAAAGACGATGAACGACAGCAGGGCGAAGAGCTAAGGCGAGAGGCGTGTCTTCCTCAGTGGAGAAGACGAAGACGACAGCGGCGGCGGCGGCGCCAACACCAAAGGAGAGAGAGGTGATTTCATCAAGGTGGGTGGCGTCGGCCGGCCAAGGGCGAGGGCTCCCTCGCCCGGCATCACCGTCGGTTGACCGACGATCGGCGAGACCTCCCTGGGCGAGGGTTGCCCTCGCCGGAGCTCCTCCTCGCTCGGCCGGGCCTTGCCTGTGGCGGGTGAGGCCAGCCAGCTGGCTGTGGCCGATAGCCAGCCACCAAAAAAGGCAAAAGAAAAAGCCAAAAAGAAAAGAAAGAAAAAAAAAAGGAAATAACAGAAAAAAAATAATAAAAATTCAAAAAAATTCAAAAATATTAAAATATTATTAAAAATTATCCACGTCAGACCGGCGGTCCTACGTGGCACTGCCCGGCGTCCACATCAGCATTTTCCAACCAAAGTTGGCCGGATGGACTGAATTGGCAAGAAGTGAAATGGTTTAGGACTCAATTGGCAAAGTTAAAAGGTTTATGACTGAATTGGCAAAAGTGCAATAGGTTTAGGACTTTTTGGACAATTCTCCCTAACTTAGATGGATTGCATTAGGAAGATGCTTGAAATGAGCAATAGTGTCATAAGTGTATTTACGCTTGGTCTTTCAACCAACATAGTTGTTAATTGTTGAGAATGTTGAGTTTGCTCACATGAACAAGCCCGATCAATTAAAGGAGTCCAAAATTTATATTTAGGAACATCCGCCACTGCTTACAATGGAAACCCATATTTCCTTTAATGTTCATAAAATTAGTTTCGGCATTATTAAATTATCTTTAAATTCTTAAACATTAGTAAATGCGAAAGTGATCTTACAGTTCATAATTTATCTTTAAGTTGGTAACCAGTCAATTTGGCAAGTGGGATGCGGTCCCTTTTTTTCTCACAGCAAACTCTAGATCCGTGGCTAATGATATGATCCCATCATGCTTCCTTTGTTTAGAAGCCTGTATTATACATTTGCCCCAGATGGGAGCTTATATGATTCTTATAATTAGGAGACATATGGAGCAAATTATTAGTTAACTTTCAACCTCACATTTTTTTTAAAGTATGACTGTTAAAATATTTCATATTGCTTGATGATGAGGTTTATTTACATTTTATATGCATATTCTCTCCTCTACTATCAGTTCAAAATTTTGAGATATCATGATTTCAGAGCCAAATTGTGCCCTAATTTATTTCATGTGTGCTTTACATTTTCTTCTCGATCCATCTATTAGTTTAAGATCAACAAAATCATTGTTTAGAGATGATGGCTAACATGCATGGTCAATGGTAGTTCTCTTTCTTCTTTTCCAATTCTAGCCATTGTCCATAGGCGATTGTCAATCTCAAATTTCGACTCGCAAGTTTCTTCCAAGTTAGTAATTGAATTGTGGGTACGATATGATTGATAACTTATTTTTAAAATAAACCTTGGAACTATCTTATATACATTTAAAATCTAAATTTTAAACTCTTCTGTACAGTTTTTGATCAAAGAAAGAAACCTTATCTAGTGAAGGATTTACTAAAACGATGGCAAATTTTGCATTTATTCGACGTTCGAGTGTGCTATATGATAGGACCACGTGTCATTAAAAAGGTCAATGTCCCTATTTATTAATCATTTTATAGTAAATTACAGAAGATTGCCGAAGCATCTCAAAACCTATCATGAGCAATTCCCTCTACTCTTCTCCAGAACTCTCTCAAGACCTCTGTTTCCCCCTCCCCTCCCCTTCTTCAAGCTGCTCTATAAAACCCCAGTTAACGACAGCACCAGCCTCCTCATTCCACAATCCCACGCACTCTCTTTTCTAGACCAGGAAAAGCGAACCACCATATGGATCTGCGAAATCTCGGCTTCGACTCGCGCCTCTTTGGGATCCTCGAAGACATGCTCGACTTCCCCGAGGAGCCCCAGAAATCGAGGAGCAACCCCTCGCGCGCCTACGTCCGCGATGCAAAGGCCATGGCGGCGACCCCTGCCGACACCGTGGAGTACCCGGGCTCCTACGTGTTCGTCGTGGACATGCCAGGGATAAGGGCCAGCGAGATCAAGGTCCAGATAGAGAACGATAACGTGCTCGTCGTGAGCGGGGAGAGGAAGAGGGAGAAAGAGGAAGGGGCCAAGTACCTGAGCATGGAGAGGAGGACCGGGAAGTTCATGAGGAGGTTCGCGCTGCCGGAGAACGCTAATGTGGAGACAGTGACGGCAGCGTACCAGGACGGGGTGCTCAGGGTGGCCGTCGAGAAGGTGCGGCCGCCGGAGCCGAAGACCAAGACCATCGAAGTCAAGGCCGGTTGATGATGGCCCGGTTTTAGTTCTGTCTTGCGAAAGTTTTTAGGGGCTTGTGGAGTTCCCTCTGTTATCTTATAAGATTTCGATATGCGTAATGAGACATGTTTCTGTGTAATGAAATCTAGTAAGGGCTTTCAATTGTCAAATGATTAATAGAGTATGTAGGACTATCTCTAATACATACTAAATTCTAACAATTCGATTGAATTTCTAGTCATTGTATGTCGGCAATTAGATTGGAATATAACGGCCCGATCGATATATAAACAGATCTTTACTACCCAATTTAAGAAAAAAGCAAAAGAGCTCCCAAAATGGAGGCCTCCCAGCTCATGTAGCAATTGGGATGGCACCGTCATCTTAGTTTCTGATTCCCGTGAGTCTCGTGCGAAAATTAAATGATCAAAGATAATATAGGTCCACATTTTTGGATTTCATGTTATAATAATTATGGGTGAAGTACCAAAAAAAAATCTTAAATTTATAATATTAATATCATTTAGTATAAAAAATTTTAATTGGATCAATTTAATTTTAAATTTTTTTACATTGATATCAATTTAATCCATCCAATTAATTTTGGACGTAAATGCTAATCAATCAATGAACGTAAACTTAGTAATTTTAAGTAATTTTTTTCAAAATTTTTTAATTAATTCTTTTTTTTTCTTTTTTTGCTCTTCTTCCTCCTTCAGCTTCTTCCCGCAATGGCTAGTGAGGCTAGGTGAGGACCGCAAAGCCCTCATTGGCCACCAACAAGGATTGTGGCCCTCACCCACAGCCCCTAGGCCTTGCCAGATTTGGGGGAGGCCAGGCGAGGGCTGTGATCCTCACCGGCGCAGCGGCGGCTATCAAGGACTTTGTGGCTGCAAGTCTCATTGAAGCCTCATCGGCCATTGTGAGAAAAAGTCCAATGAGATAGGAGAGGGAAAAAAATTAATAAAAAATTGGATAAAAATAAAGAAAGATTGTTTAATAATTATCACGTCAGCATTCAATAGATAATTCTCCTAGCGTGTGTACAGAAACATCCGAGGCGCAACGACGTTTGGCCAACGGAAACTTGAGCCACGTACTTGCAGATAAGAGATGTCCAATTATCCACCAATCATTTTTTGATCCACGTCAAGCCTACCTTTACAATATATATTCAAGTCCAAACTGGAGTAGTGAGTATCCCAAAACTCCCATTTTAGAGAGCCAAACATGGATTCCGAACTCTATGAAGCTGCCGTGGAAGGAAATGTGCGTTCTTTGCTTGAGTTACTCAGAAAAGATAAGTTGCTTCTTGACAGAATCACGACTGGGAATCACAATGAGACTCCTTTGCACATTGCAGCCATGCTCGGACACTTGGATTTTGTGGAAGAGATCCTAGCTCAAAAGAGTGAGCTGGCAAGAGAGCAAGATTCTGAGAGTTTGACGCCTTTTCATCTCGCGGCAGCAAAAGGGTACCTTCACATAGTGGAAAGCTTGGTAAGAGTCAACCCCGAAATATGTTTCGTCCGTGACAAATACAAAAGAAACCCTCTTCATGTTGCAGCTATGAAAGGGCATGTGGATGTGTTGGAATGCTTGGTTTGAGCAACACCTAAAGCAACTCACAATGTCGTCGAAAATGACCAAACGATTCTACATTTATGCGTGAAGCACAACAAACTGGAAGCTTTGAAGCTTTTGATAGATATATTGGGTGATGATCAGTTCGTCAACTCGAGGGACGAAGATGGCAACACAATTTTACATTTGGCTGCTGTAGATGGACAAACTAAGGTATGTTCATACAACCAAGCCTTTACATTAGTCAAATTCATTGAGCTTATCAACAAAAAAGGCGGTTTTAGGAAACATGAATGTTCTAGAAATATTCACAAGTTAAAAGACATCCATTTATTAATCACCAGGAAAAAGTGTTAAAAAAATTCTTAACATTTTAATTGTATTAATTTAGTCCTAAACTTTTTGATTTAGTATCAATTCAATCCATCGAACTAATTTTGGCTAAAAATTACTAATATCGACGCCGACTGTCCTATGTTGCACGGCAACGCTAATATGGATAATTTTTAATAATATATTTTTCTGATTTTTTCATATTTTTCTGATTTTTTCTTTCCTTTTTTTCTTTTTCTTCCTTTTACCAACCACTACCCATGGTTGGACAAGCCGGTCTTGCCTGGACGAGGGTTGTCATTGCCCACCAAAGGCAAGGCCTAGTCAAGCGAGGGTGAGCCTTAACAAGGCGAAGGCTTCCTTAGCATGGGCCAAGGCTAGCCTTGCCTAGGCTAGATCTAGCGAGGCCGCCCCAGCCTGAGGGAGGGGAGCCCTCAATGGGGATAAACCTCGCTTATGGCAGGCAACGAAGACCCCTCACCCAAGCAAGTCCAACCAACCAGCCATGGCCAAAGGTCGGCAACTGGTCACCAAGAAAAGAAAGTAAAAAGGAAAAAAATATTAAAATTATTTACATCGTGCTAGCTGTACCACATAAACTGAATGGGATCCAAGTTAGCAATATCTGGTTAAAATTAGCCAAAATGACTAAATTGACACTAGGTCATAAGGTTTATGATTAAATTGGCACAATTAAAAAGTTTATGATTCAATTTGTACCAATACCATAAGTTGAAGACTTTTCCGATGCTTTTTCCTAAATCATCACAGGCTTGATATTTGGAAAAGAAGTCATCCGTCCATATAATTAACTACGACTTTACGCTTCACATTATTTTCACACTAATTTCATCTAGATTAGAAGGAAGATAAAAACACAGAAGCAGAAGAAATTCAACAAGAATTGAGATTCCCTTTTGAAGACATCACATAATAGTCACAAACATTTGAGGACTTAAAAACACTAGAAGCAAACTTAGTCCTCAAAAGTATATAACATGGGCTTGTCTAGTTCAAACTTAACATCAATTGGTACATTCTGTTGTTATTTCTCTGCAGACTATAATCTTCCTTACTAATAAAGGAGTAGACCCAAACATTACGAACTCCAAAGGTTTCACAGCACTAGGCCTACTGGCACAAGGCCAAAGCATGGAAAGAGCCTTAGAGATAGTGAATTCTGTTCCTCAAACTTCAGAGAATCACAACCCGTCCAAAGGAACAGTCTTTCCGAATAACACGGGCACCACCTTCCATCCACTTACGGAAAAAGAGATCAATAGGGAAAGGAAAAGGAAGTGGCAACAGGGTATGCATGAGGCGCTAATGATTGTGGCGATATTGGTCGCTACCATAGCTTACGAAGCGGGTAAGGACCCACCTGACGAATCTGCAAAGGCAATGAACCGCTTCGATCACTATTACAAGCTTTTCAAAGTATATAACACGATAAGCTTCATCGCATCGCTTAGCACCATTATAATTATCATAAGTGGTCTTCCCTTAAAGCGGCATCGGATCACCACTTGGATTGTAATGCTAACTATGTGGGTTGCGATAACCTGCACAGCATTAAGTTATTCAATCCTCCTGGTATTCGCCTCACCGGAGAAGGACAAAACGTATGATCCGCTTAATCCGCTTAACGATCCAGTAGTTGTAAATGTGGTGCGAGCATGGACAGGATCGATGTCTCTTATTTTCCTGTGCCATGTAATCCGCTTAATCTGAAAATTGGTACTCAAAGTCCTGAAGTTAGTCTGCAAAGTCCTGAAATTTGTCTACAAAGCCTTCAATAAAGGGAAGAGGGAGGATCCTATGGTTTAGTGGCTGTCTACTGCTAAAGTGCGTTTGTCCTAGAAGAAATGCATTGAGCCATGAGTCCATGCAAGAGAAGATGCTATATACTATGTGCTATTCAGTGTGCCCATTAGCCAATTATGTACGGTACGTTTGAGAATGCATGTGTCTATGTGCTGGTTTAAACAATAAGTGTCTTAGACGTCGATGGATGATGCATGTAAAAGAATGGAGTTTACATGGATGATGTAATGGAGTATCAACAGTAGGTAATATTAATACATGGAATTGTCTTCTCTTTCTTCTTTCTTTATATGATGTGCTTAATGTAAGGAGTGACTTGTGGTTGTAGTCGGATTACAGATGGTTACAAGTAAGAAGAGAACACATGCTAAGGTATTTGTTTTTCCCTTAACTAGATCACGTATGACGGGGACTTTCCAGTTGGGGAAGAAAAAAAAGTATGCCAGTGGTAATAAGGCCAACTAAAGATGGAAAAATACTAACCATAATGAACTACCAATTGCGACTAATTAAGAAAATTAAAATCATCAATGGATAATTACTGGCGACAACATCCCCAACTTACGAAGTGTAAAGAAATGTCATTAGTTTTAATAAAACGGTTCGAACAATAAGTGCAATAGTATTGTGAGAAGTTTAGCCAGTTTACCACAGCTTTAGGTCAATTAGCGAGTGTTATGTCACTTGTGATGGTTTGAGATAATCTACTATGTTATAAGGAAATCACTTGTGATGGTTTGAGATAATTTACTACGAGATGGTGTAAGAAGGGAGTATGTCTGAGGGAGAGAGTTCTGAGCGAGAGAGACGAATCCAGATCTGAGACAGAGCGAGTGAGCCTCAGCCTCGCACGAGCCCCGGCCGGCGACCTCTCTCAGACGACGTCCTTGAGCTGAACTCGGTGAGCCCCCTCTTTAGTGCCCTACCGTGGCCATGTTTTTTGGGCGCGCCAGGCCGGAGCTCGCGGCCATCCGGCTTACGCGAACTCCGGACCCCAACCGACCTCCATCTAGCTGCTGCGTGAGCCGTCGTTCCTCCGGTGAGGGTCTCGGCTTAGGTTTGAGTCCCGATGAGGCCAAAAACCTTCCCTTTTTGTGGCGTGCCCCAACTGCTCGATGATATGACCGAACGAGATCCAGTTGTTGTGCCTTTCGTTTTGGCCGTCCTCGGGCCGTCGCAAGTCGTGAGAAGGCTCAGCCGAGCCATGGTCGGCCACGGTGGATGGTCGGGCGGAGGCTGAGCCCTCAGCCTAGTAGCGCAAGGCGACGCAGCGACGCGCGCGCGTCGCGGTGGAGGAATGGGGGCGCGAATCGGGTCATTCGGGTCGGGCGTGAGATCCGGCTGGGTTTTTAGGGTTGGTTTCTCAGGTTGGGCTCAGCTACTGAAAATGGGCCGGCTTTGGTTATTAAAATTGTGGGCTGGGTTTTGTTTTATTTTTCTTGGGTTAAGAATGTTGCCGGACTGGGCTCATTCGCCGAGCCTGCACCAGCCTAGGTCCCGGTTCAGCCTCGACCCGGGTCAAATCCGGACATCCGACCCCGGTCCCTATTTTCAATTAAAAATAATAATAAATAATTAATATTTCAAAAATAATAAACAAATGAAAAATTCGATTTTGTTTTTTTTTCGGAAACTAGCAAAAGGCTTTTAAAATAAATTTTGAGTGGTTTTCTTTTAAAAAATGCATTTAAAAAAATCAAACCTCAATGTTTAAATAATATTAAATTTGAAAATGCATTAATTGATTAACTAGTGTAATCAAGTTCCGATCCTAATTTCTCTAATTGCACAAGAGTAAAATGTTTCTCTCAACATTTTATTTGTTTTATAATCGACTCATTGCAAATTGATTAATAACGACTTTTAAATGAAAATGACTTGCATGTTAAAAACTTATATAACAAGTCAGTGAATTGGTGAGCTAAGGAAAGGTAGATTGATTAAAACTTGGCAAGCCAGCCTTTGACCACTTGCAGGAGGCTTCAGAGAGGTCACAACAGTCAAGTCCACGTTTTCACATATGTCCATATTAGTAAGAAAATGAGAGGAATGATGTTTGACGTATCTCTAATTTTTCAGCGAAATTACTTTAGAGAACTTTAGTCTTTGATCTTAGCATCGTGTGTAAAATATCTCGTAGTGGTTGAGCAAAGAACATCAACGTAATTAAGACTGAGGGCAATTTACGAGGACTTTAAAAAAAATTAAAATTCAATTCAACACAATAACAAACTTACAGGGGAGATTGGTAGGTTTCTTCTTAATTCCCAAGAACCAATTGTAGTGAGTATCCCCAAACTCTCATTTTAGAAAGCCAAACATGGACTTTGAGCTCTATGAATTTTACTCTTGCGCAACCAGAAAAATTAGGATTAGGGATTCGAAAATGACTTACAAATTAAAAATTCGGACCAAAAGTTGTAATTTTGTGGGTTAGGAATAGCCCAAATTGAGCTTACACTTAACAAGCCATTAGTCTCCAAGCACCCGCTGGAGACTTCAGAGAGGTTGTGACAATCAAGTCCACGCTCACATGTCTGTATTTGTAAGAAAATGAGAGGAATGATGTTTGACATATCTCTAGTTTTTTGGCAAAATTACTTTAAAGAACTTTAGTCTTTGTGTAACATCCGCGATTTCCAACTCCGTGAGAAATAACTATGAGTTTGGTGTGCCAATGGTAAAGATCGGCCATGGATCGATTGGCTCAATCAAAAGGGTAACTAAGGGATTAATCATGTTTTGATCAAAGAATCAACCATGGATTGATCGAGGAATCGACCTTGCATGCATCCGCCCCTCACTAAGCCACTCTCTCCAACTTTCTTGAGGTTCATTAAGGTAAGTAGAATTCATAACTCATAGTTAGGGTGATAGCCTACATCATCGAGTTTAGTTGTATACACACTTGTACTTAGTTTTATGCATATTGATTGATTGCTCATGTGTTTATATTCCTAAGCTGAATCGCGCTCTGGGTCATGAACGGCTCTTGCTCGGCCTTAGACTGGCAATGAGGCGTGTCAGTTCAAGCCTTGAATCATGTTGCTCGGACCTGACTGCGCTCTCATTCGAGCTTAATTTATGTACATGTTAACGTTCAGTTTCCTCATGCCTTTGTATGTAAGTAGAATATCTAATTCTTGACTAAGATGATAGCCTATGTCGTCGAGTTTTGTTGTGTGCTCATCCGTATAAACCATGATTATGTCGTGATCTTCTTTTATAGGGTTTGCTCATGTTTATTCGTTTGAGTGTGTTCACGCTCCAGGACAAAGTCGAGGTTCGCTCGACTTGGAATTGATGTTAAGTTGTGATGGCCTAAGCTCGCAAGACCTTGGATCAATATTGATGCATGCTGGTTCTAAATCTTGTGTGGCATAGGGATCGCCCAGGGCTACGAGGCCTTGGATCGACATTGAGGTGTACCGGATCCTAATATTGTTTGGCACAGGGATCACCCAAACCCATAAGTTCTTGGTACGGCATTAAGATATGTCGGTTCCAAGTCTTGCTTGGTGTAGAGATTAGCCTTATGTGCTCGGTTCAAGCCACGGACCAAGAATTGTGCCGAACATGTTATATTATATGATATTGAGGGTCATGGCACACATTCTTGAATGAGCACGCCCTCAACCCTTATGTGCGTTGGCTAAGATGAAAGATAATATAAAAAAAATGGCTTATGCAAGGCACTGCGTGTAATCACCTAATGAAAGATAAGAACTGTCGTCACTTGAGGTGGCGATGATGCCCCCACACCAACGGGATGCCTCGTTAATGAAAACAAGATGCCCCCACATCAATGGGATACTTAGGTTAAGCTCGAAAGCCTCTGGAAGCTAGCTCCAAAAAGCCTCGATCGAGCTAAGATACCCTAGTCGAGCCAAGAAGCCTAGCATGAAGCTAGAAGCCTCGATCGAGTGGAGATACCCTGGTCGAGCGAGGAAGCCCAACTATAGGAAGCCCAACATGAAGCTAGAAGACTCGGTCAAGCCAAGATGCCTTGGTCGAGCTCGAAGCCTGACATGAAGCTAGAAGCCTTGATCGAGCCAAGAGGGCCTGGTTAAGCTATGACAAAGTTAAATGAATCTTTTATGTGTGCCAGTATATGCATAAGTAAGATATGTTTGATCTACTTAATGAAAAGTCGAAGGTAAGCATGCATTGAAGTATGGCATGATGGACACATGTATGTAGTTGATGTGTAGCAATGAATTTGTTATTGATCTACCATTGACATTGTATTGCGAGTGTTGTGTCTGCTAGATTTTGATGATGAGATGTTCCTATAATAGAGAATTAGGGTTTTTACTTACTGAGTTTCCCGCCTCACTCCATTTCTTCTAGACTTGTAGGCATGGAAATCTCCCCTCAGTTTGGGGAACTATTGTCACGTTAGAGGAGATAGGAATTCCCCTAGCCTATGTGGATACTTGTAGTATAATGTAAAAAGGAAAAAATGGCCTGTAGAGAAAGGGTTCGTAAATATACTATTATAATCTAAAGTAGTGTGCTTCATCCGTGGTGTTATCCCCGATTTCTAGCTGTTGTTTATCAAGGAGAATACTTGTGCACATTTTTGCATGTGCATAAGAAATGAGATGGCGACGAGTCTAGGATGTCGCAATGATGACCCCCGCGACCGTGAGTTAGGTTGTTACACTTTGATCTTAGCCAATCTGTCACGCCCCGAACCCCGAGCGCGCGCACATCCCACTGCGGTCGATCAAAAATGCGACATCCCAGGATATGTCGCCGACCCATTCATTTATTTACGCATGCGGAAGCAAAACAAATCCCCTGACAATAAAATACGGGATAGAAAAGCAGGAAGCAAAACCACAACATAACACTTCCATAATTCAATAGAGTTACAAACAGAGGTCTACGGCCAAAAGTCTACAAAAGACCGGCCCTTAAAAATGAATTGTCCTACGACCTACAAAACGTACACGATCTCCAATCCTTATGACTTCACTTCTCCAACTCTTCAAGGCCAACCAAAGCTATCTGGCCGCTCCGTCCATTAGGGACCTGAAATGGTTATTCAATAACCACTGAGACCACGTCTCAGCAAGTTCAACCCCCTAAACCCCTATTAGAAAGAAAATACGCCCTGGGTGGCCTAGCCACACAACATAGAGGACTTACCTCGCCTCGGTTCTTTCCCCGCAGTTAGCACAATTCATATCATTCAATCATATGCGGTAATAAGAACTTAAACAACCGGAACGCATTCACTTTCATATAACCAACAACCGCGGGGGTCTTGATTATAAGACTAAATCATTATGACATGTCCCATTCCATGCCACATAATTACGTCCCATAATCCGACACATCAACAACACTCAACATGCATTCCAATTGTTATTCATGCCACACAAGGGCATAGCCTACTCGCGCTTCGGCTATCTCGGCATATAGCCAGCACGCTCCCCCCCATGGAGCGCGGCTTCGTCGGACGTCGACGGCATTCCCGAAGGAGCATCGTCTCCCCTTGAGCACGGCTTCGTCTCTACGTCGACGGCATTCCCGAAGGAGCATCGATCCAGTCGGCCCAGCCTCTACTGCGATCGGCACCACGTCACTCTCTTGACGGCATTTCTAGAAGAACAAAGGTCCAGTCGGCCCAGCCACTACTGCGACCCGAGCCACGTCACTCTCCTGACAGCATTTCTATAAGAACAAAGGTCCAGTCGGCCTAGCCACTACTGCGACCCGAGTCTTTCAACCAGCACACAACAATTAGATAATTAATTGCACCAATCATCACTCAATTTGAATATCTAATCATCAAATTCAAAATCTGAATACACTGCAGCGATCAGCACAAAATTCTGAGAATTTAGGGTCCCAAAATAATTTTCGGAATTTATTAAATAATTAAATTTATTCCGAAAATTAATATAATAATAATATCCATATTTTTCACGATCCACGCTCAATTTACAATATCCAATCATCAATTTCGAAATCCAACTACACAGCATCGATCGGCACGAAATTCTGAGCAACCGGGATCAAAATAATTTTTCCGATTTTTTTTTTTTTAAATAATAATATTTTAATAATTTCGGATTATAATATAATATAATATTTTCCAGAATTTCGAAGCACTTAAATAATTCGAAATTAAAACCCTATTATGCCACATCAAGGCTTTATATTAAAAATAAACACATTTAACTTTAAACTAAACACACTTTAACTTAATTAAACATCTTAACATAATCCTCAACCAAATAAACTAATCTAACCACCTAAACTTACCTAACTTAGACTAAGCACACTTAGGGCATCATTAACCATCTAATCAAGGTTTAGTGAGTTAAACTCACCGGATTAGCGAGCCGAGCGGACCAAAACGACGGGGACGCCGAGGAGAACAACTTTCCTCAAAGTGGGCCAAGCATCCGGGCTCGGGAAGGCGGCCAAACACGGGCCAAACACGGGCTGCCATACCCATTTTCTAGGTTGCTGATCGGGGCCGAGAGGGAGCAGATCCGCGCCGGTTCGGGCGGCCAAGGGCGGCGGAGGCAAGGCGAAGCTCCGACGGGCTAAGGCGGGGGCACGGCGGCTCGCAGGGCTGATTCGTGACCTAGGCTGGTCGGACAGCCTCCCAAACGTGAAGACGAGCGAGGACGACGGCGAACGTGGGAAGAGCAGCGGCGCGACGGCAACGAGCGGCGAGCTCCGGTGACGGGCGACGAGCGGCGAAGGAGGCGGGCGGCGAGGGCTGCTTCGGCTTCTTCCTCTGCAATTTTTCTGGTCTTCGCACACCAACCATGGAGGAATCGCACGGGAGAGGAAGAAGAGAGGAGGAGAGAGAAGAAGGGAGGCCAATTTCTTTTCCTTTTTTCCTTTTCTTTAATCCAACAAATTGGCCCACCACATGACCTCATGGGTGACATCACACTCCACTCACCCAATCCCCACAACCTTTTCCAATGGTTGCAAATCTCATTTTCCGCCGGGCATAAAATTTTGTACAACCAATTCTTCAATTTCACTTGATTCTCTTCCAATTGAATCAAATTGAAGTCCATAAAGTAAATCCAATGTCACCACACTTCAATTCACATCTTCACTTGATCATAGAACCAACTTAAGTCCCAAAAGTACGACCAAAAGCGGGCCTACTAATTTCTCGAGCCAAATTAGCCATTTTCTGATTTACTTGCTGAAAATTCTGATTACATGAAAAATCTTCCAAAGATGATTCAATGATCCTGAAATGATTTGTGACACACCCAGACTTCCAATTTCTGAATTCGATCTCAATTCCACGGTTAATTTCACTTTGGCACGATACTAGCGCGGCCCAACCTACCGGGTAGCCTTTAGAGATTTTTATGCATTTGACCTGTGGTTGATCATCTCAAGCCACAATGTACATCTTTGAAACATTGGCGACTTTCGGTTGTCGAGGTAATCTCAAGGTTTCAAATACGAACACAGGGTACCCAATCGATAGAAAAGTCAGTCCAGTGCCAATCGACAAGAATTGTGCGATCTGGTGGAATCACCCACACCTGATCACATGCCTCTGTCGAGTCGACCTATCTCCAATCTTTAATCGATTTTAATTGTGCCGTAATGACCCTTGCAGACTAGCTCGGTCGAAAGGTCGCTTCCTGGTCAAATTCTCGAGTCTGATGCATTAGAAACTCTTAACAGCTTCACCCGATAGACTAGTTTCCACATGAGTGGCCAACTCCGGAAAAGAACTATATGCGTGCAACGAAATGCCCGTCTCAATTTATTGAAAATAGAATCGGAAAATCGGGATGTCACACAATCACATCTAAGATCTTGTGTAAAATATCTCGTGGTGGTTGAGTGAAGAACATCAGCGTAATTAAGATTGAGGCCAATTTATGAGGACTTTAAAAAATTTAAAATTCAATTTAACACAACAACAAACTTAAAGGAGAGATTGCAGGTTTCTTCTTAATTCCTAAGAACCGGTTGCAGTGAGTATCCCGAAACTCCCATTTTAGAGAGCCAAACATGGAGTCCGAGCTCTACGAAGTTGCTGTGAAAGGGAACACGCATTCTTTGCTTGAGTTGCTCAAAATATTATATCACTTGTGATGGTTTGAGATAATTTACTCTGCTATAAGGAAATCACTAAGGCTGCGTTTGGCAATCAGGCTAAAATTCAAGATAGGATATGATTTATCCTATCTTACGTTTGGTACTCACTCAAAACAGGATAAAGTCAGATATAAGAGGAATATATACAGGATAAAATTATCCCATGAGGGAGGTGGGATAAAGGTGGATAGGATTTCTAATGTTCATAATATGAAAGTTATTTTTCTCAAATAACAAAATTATTAAATTAACAAAATTGAAATTATATTTCAAAATAAATAATATTTGAATTCTAATTTAAGAAATTAAAAATAAAAATGAAAAAATATTTTTAATTAATCTTATTTTAATTTATATATTCAACTTTAATTATATCTTATAATAAACATTCAATCTATAAGTTAAATATTTATATTTATTATATATTTTAGGTATTTTTGTATTTTATGTATGTTAGTACAATTTGCTATTTGATAAAATTTTATTAAAGAATGATGAAAGGGGAAAAAAGAAATAATAAAGAAAAATGATATAAAACAAAGGAAAAATAAAATAAAAATAAATTAAGAAATAGTGTTATCGAGATTTTCACCATCTCCGTTTATGAACATTTAGGTTCATTTACAATAGTATGCCGTTTATATCAAAAAAAGTATACATGATATGATGTGAATATATCTGACTTTAATACTGTGATTCACCAAACAATGGACATGATATAAAAAAATCCCATGATTTCATATCCTATCATATCCAGTCCTATCCTAATTAGAAATCCGGATAACCAAACGTAACCTAAGTGTAACTACTCTCATGCGATAAAATGAGTGATTTACCTTCAAAGTAGTAATGTCTCTTAAGACAATCATATGCCTTACAATAGGGAGAAGTACACTATCAGTGCCATAAGTTGTGTACGGTGCTCACTTTAGTGCCAAAAGTTTCCGTCGGATCACTTAAGTGCTAAATCAGAGGAAAAACAATCACTTTGGTGTCACCAGCGAGAGATTCCGGCTAAAATGATTACGTGGCTTTTATATTTTAAAAAAAAATCGACAATGCTTTTAAATGACGTCGTTTTTCATTCTCCTTAAGAAAACGATATCGTTTTGCCATCCTAAGTGGATGGCCTCAAGAAAACGATGTCGCACAACTCTTTTTTTTTTGGGATTGAAATTAGGGATTTTTTGTTCGATCCTCGCCCAATGTCAGCCGCCGTCACTTGGTCGCCGTCGCTTGGCCTCCGTTGCTCGATCGCCGTCGCTTAGTCGCCATCGCTCGGCCTCCGTCATAGTAGCACTGTGTCCCATTCTTGGTAACATTTCACCAGCTTCAATGTCCTCAAATTCTTCGAGCCAAGACCGCGTCCAGCAACTCCAAGTGGGTGTGGAGGGCGAGCCTCTGGCAGCTCTAGCCTTCGATCGCGAGCCGCGGGCGGCACACGAGGGAGCATCGGTCCGAGTCACCGGCCTAGGTACTGGAAGACGCAGGCTAGGCACTCATCGGGGAGATCAGAGATGGAGAAGGAGAGATCAGGGGCGGCGCACTCGTCGGTGGCCTCCCCAAGCATCGGCCAAATCACTGCCTTCGACTTGGTTGTCGAGTGGCCGTCATCGGGGTTGGGGTTGGGGTCGGGGTCGGAGCTGCAGCCACCGAGCGCGGGGCCATTGAGGACAGTGACTAGCCCATCGCCGTTGGCTTATCTTCTCTCTCTCTCTCTCTCTCTCTCTCAATTTGGGGATTTAGGGTTTTGAATTGGAGGAGAGACACCAAACGGCGTCGTTTTGTTGTTTAAATGCTGACTGTACTCCGGTGAGCCACATCAGTTTCAAAAATTAATAAAAAGTGCCACGTCAGATTTCCGACTAACCAAATTGGAGTTGGCACTAAAACGATCGTTTTTCAAACTTTTTGGCACTTAAGTGATCCGACAGAAACTTTTGGCACCAAAGTGAGTTTGTACACAACTTATGACACCGATAATGTACTTATCCCCTTACAGTAAGTAATTAAAAGTAGTAATTTACCCTATCAGATGTAATGCACCTCTAAGGTATTCATTTCCCTTGTAATTTTTTTTTTTTGTCAGTCCTACTCTATTCCTACTCTACACTCACTCTCAGACTTGTGCCCTGCCTCTTGCAAGGCGTGGGAATCGAAACCCACTCCTGAAATTTACGCGTCTCCACCCCATCCTCCTGAGAATGTGGGGATTTGAACCCCTCACCTCCCCCTTCCATGTTGGAAGGATGGCCACCGGGGCGAATCCCAGTGGTTTTTCCCTTGTAATTAGTTAGTAGAGTAAGTGCTAATTCTTGATGATCTTAATTATACTTATTCTTAATAAATTGCTAACACAGTCTAATGGTAGTAAAATCTTTATTGTATCATAACCGCAAAATGATGTTTGTGAGTCATACTTTTGTGTTTATAAAATTAGTCTCTGCGTTATTAAATTACCTTTATGTTCTTAAGTGTTAGTAAATGCGAAAGTGATCTAACAGTTTATAAATCACTGGAGTTTGCTCCAATAGCCATCCTTCCAACATGGAAGGGGGAGGTGGGGGTTCGAATCCCCACCTTTTCAAGAGTTGGAGTGGGGATGATGTAATTTCAAGAGTGAGTTTCGACTTCCACGCCCTACAAGAGGGTATGACAAAAGCCCGAGAGTTAGAGTAGGAATATAGTAAGACTGACAAAAAAAAAAATCTTATATTTTATAAATTATCTTTATGTTGGTAACCAGTCGATTTGGCAAGTGGTATGCAGTCCCTCTTTTTCTCACAGCAGACTCTAGACCCGTGGCTAATGATATGATCCCGTCATTTTGACTCAAATTTAATGAGCCTAATTTGGTACAAGTAACTTGGTTTTTTTCTTTTCTTTTTCTTTTCTAAAATGGGCTACAATGGATTGAGAAGAACTATAGTCCAACCCATTTTGCAAAACCCACACAGCCACGAGACTCAAGCCATCTAGACGAGACAATGAGTCTTCCTCCGTCTCCAATTGCCGCCGCCCCCTCCCTCACCCCCATCCTTCCGCCTGCGACGACCTGCTGGCCGCCAAGCCTTCGGCTCCTCTGGCACTGATTGTGATGGGCATGTCCCCGAACTGCTCAGTCGTCAACCTCAAGTCCTGCCAAGTCCCGGTTGGTGCACCTATCATTCAAGATGATGAATTTGATGCAGGTACAACTGTTATGGGCGACCGATCCGCTCACCAAAGGGAGGGAAGGAGTTGGAGCCGGTGTTGGAGCAAAAGAGGAGATAGGTCGAAGAAGCTCTTGCGAGCCGAGCTGCCTCTGAGCAGACAAGGAGGAGGTCATAAGCTCGCTTCGACCATAGTTAATTCTCAAAAAGGGCGGAGGCGGCGAATCTATAGTTGAGGCGCCTTCCAAGGCAGAGGAATCGTAACTTATGCAACGATGTTCTTCCCCTAAACCATGACCAGACATTTTACACACAATCTTAGACATGATTGGTGAAGATCAAAGACCAAAATTCTCTAAGGTAATTTCGCTGAAACAATCACAGATATATCAAACACCATTCCTGTCCTTTTCTTACGAATATGGGCATATGTGAAAGGGTGAACTCGACCTAGGTAGACCAAATGCATACGATGTCCCCGCCAAATGATCCCTAGATGCATCCCCAATTTCCTAAACACGGAATGTGAACTTCTAGAGCTCTTCTTATAATCTTATTTGAGCATGTGCGGCACCTTATTCTTCAGCTAAGACTATTTAACTTAGATTGTAATAGGAAGATGGTTGAAATGAGCAATAGTGTCATAACTGCATTTTCTCTTAGTCTTTCAACCAACATAGTTGCTAATTGTTGAGAATGTTGAGTTTGATCACATGAACAAGCCTGATCAATTAAAGGAGACTACGAAAATAAAAAATTTAGGGACATCCGCAACTATGTACAAGGGAAACCTATATTTCATTTTGCGTTCATAAAATTAGTTTCGGCGTCAAATGACCTTTACATTCTTAAATATTAGTAAATGCAAAAGTGATCATGTACTTCATACATTATCTTTATGTTGGTAACCAGTGAATTTTGCACGTGGGATGCAGTCCCTTTTTTTCTCATAGCAGACCCTAGACCCGTGGCTAATGATATGATCCCCTCATGCTTCCTTTGTTAAGAAGCTTGTATTATACATGTGCTCTCATCTCATTTGCCTCCACAATGGGAGCTTGAATGATTCGTATATTTATGAGATATATGAAGTAAATTATTAGTTAACTTTCAACTTCAATTTTATTTAAAATATGATGGTTAAAATATCTCATATCACTTGACTGTGGGCTTTATTTACATTTTATATATATGTTTTCTCTCTCCACCATTAGTCCAAGCTTTTTGGTTGAACCTTGTGTCATAATATTAGAGCCAAATTGTACCCTAGTTTATATCACATGTACTTTATATTTTCTTTTTCATCTATCTATCAATTTAAGTTCTTGGAATGGACTTACCAACCATGATAAACAAAGTCAGTGTTTAGAAATGATCACTAATATGCATAGTCAATGGTTGTTTTCTTTCTTCTTTTCCAATTCTAGCCATTGTTCACGAGCAATTGTCAATCTCAAATTTCGACTAGCAAGTTTCGTCCAAGTTCCATTTTTTAAAATAAGTAAAAATTGAATTATAGGTACTCTATGATTAATAAGGGAAAGGCATTGGAAAAGTTCTACATCTATTGCATTAGTGTCAATTTAGTCCTGATCATTTTAATGATGCAAATTTAGTTATAAATCTTTTGATTTGATACCTAATCAGTCGTGCCTACAAATTTTGGTAGAATATTGCTAATGTGGATGCCCGGCCGACACTAACGTGGGTAATTTTTAATAATATTTTAATAAATCTCAAATTTTTATTATTTTTCTGATTTTTTCTTCTTTTTTCTCTCCTTTTTTTTTTTTTCTTATGTCAATGACTAGCCACAGGTGATGCCAAGTCAGCCTCACCCAAGCCAAATCTGGCGAGGTCAGCTCGCCCGACCATTGCCCGTGGCTAGTAGCCATCACCAACAAAAGGAAGAAGAAAGAAGAGAAAAAAAATTGAAAAATTATTAAAATATTATTAAATTTATCCACATTAGTGCTAGCAGTGTCACGTAAGTCGGCGATGTCTCTGTTAGCAATATTCAACTAAAATTTGCCACAAGGAATATAACGGGACCGGAACCCATTTGACGATCCAGCCGTTTGGCACATGCTCAACTGGGGGCATGGTGACGGGAACGGTGGGGCCAAGTTGTGCAGTGCCGGTGCAGAGGATTGCTTCCATCCGCAACTGAAGGAGTGGAACTATTTTGTGCCGACGGTGCTCCCAAACTGGCCAGCGCCGCCGCTTCCAGACAATGGCAGTTGTTGTCACGTGCTTAGAGAGATCATTCATACTCACGAAGCGTTCGATTATTCTTCCAATAGGGTAGAAACTTTTCTTGATGAATTAGTCTGTGTGAGGAGTTCAGCCACGGTTGAACGCTGTCGACAAGTTCTGTAATTGATCCTGGGCCGACGGTGCTTGCCATTTGCTAATGCTTTATGTAGCAACACTTTCTAACATAAGTTCTTTGAAATTTATTTAAAGGAAACCAATCATTCCACAAAACTCGAACTACATGGAAGAGTTGGTATGGTCAGTCACGCGATGCTGGACACTTAGCACAATCCTGGTGCGATACCATCCAACGGCGAGCGTTGGTATCAAATGTTTGAGTAAGAACTTCAGTTAATCACTTCCATTAAAAAGTTAAATGACATTCTTTTATTTTTTCGGACATTGGAGTTCTGAATATGTATCGTGCAGCAATATAGTCCTGTCTTTCTTGCTACCATTTCAGTTTTTGCAAGAAAAGCATACAGAATGTGAAGGATTTTCTGCAGCAATATTGTGAGGGAAGGAGACTGGCTGGCTACACCATGTAACAGGACCCGCTCGCCATGTTCTGTGAAGCTGGGTGCGTGGGAATAGATTTCAACGGCAATGTAAATGCCGATTATTTTCAACTACCTCTGCCTCCGACTGTTTCAGGTGATGCATAGCCATTCTCCCTTTTCCAAATCACAACATTATAAGCCTCACATATAGAATCAGATTCGAGTTCCCGTTGATCTTTTGAATAGCTGGAAGCTGTAGAATGCTTTTTTTTTTTTTAATTGTTTTGTATTTTAATTGCTTGAAGCAGAGAATCCAGGTCAAACGGACAACAAGCCAAAACCTAAGAAACGACAGGCGAAGTCTCCTAAAACTGGGCTTGCAGCACAGGTTACTGCTTTTCTAGAATTATTAACTGTGTATGTGTGTCCTGTACAGCCTTTTATGCTACGATAAACAATCATATTTTCTAATTTCTCTTATGACTGTTATAAATGTAAGCGATATCCGGAGTTCTGTTTTTCACGAAATTATCATCGCAAACAGTTTCTGCGTGGATTCTGTTAAAATATAGATTACTCCGTGAATCTTTATCCTCTAGGACTTGGCCTTTAGAATAACGATCTTGTTCAACGGATGTCACTTGTATTGCACTCATCTTTTTCTTCCATTATTCTGAAACGGCTGTATTTATGTGCTGAGATTAGTGCAGAGGGAGAGAGTGGGAAAAATGACCCTGGCAGATGTCGGAGGTTACTTCCATCTTCCGATCGAAAAGGCTTCTGAAAGATTGCATTTGTGTCCTACCGTTGTCAAGAAAATTTTCCGAAAAGGCGGAGTGGGGCGGTGGCCTTATAGAAAGGTTACACTCCCTTTCGTTTCTCTCAGTTCTCGAATTGAAATTTGCCCTTCCAAAATTTTCCACTTCAGCCAAATCTTGGTTTTCTGCAGATTCAATGTATTGAGAGAAAGATCTTGGAATTAAGGGATCAGCTAAAGAGAGAAGATGAACCTAAAAGGAATCGCACCCAAGCAGAGATTGACGAATGGCAACGAAATTTGGACAAGATCCGCTATGGAGTCGCTAGAACAGACTAGTATGGCGTTTACTAAGTTGGATACATTTATATGCCGCAGAGACTTCGAGACCTTGATGAGTCTTATACTTTTGTCTTTCAGCACATTTTCGTTCGTGTGCAGTCCGCTGTGAGCGAAGCGAGGACAAAGATGGACTCTTTCTTGCCGTATATACTTAATCTGTGATCAGAATTTCTTGTTAAGCCTCGACAGAGAGTGGAACATTTTTGTGTGAAATTATGTACGGTCTCTATTTGGCTATTAGTTTAGAGCACAAGCTGGTCAGTCTATGATTATAATTTGTAACCTAATTTAGCTGGCTCACTTGTCATTATTCTAATTAAGTACATGACGCTGGTTACCATATGGCATTGGAAGGGTCTCCAAGCTGTTGAGAGAATATGATCTGGACGTGAAGTCCTAAACATAGACCTTGGAGTGTTCGTACATCGTTGCAAACTGCTCCAGGACAGACAGCGAAACCTCTCCTAGGATATAAACCGCGTGAATAATGTTTCCATGGAGAGGTACTGGTGCGTTTTCCGAAGGAGAGACAACACGGGCAGAGCTCAGAAGACGGTGTTGTGTGTGAAACAGGTGAAGCAGGAGGTGACAGAGGACTGGGACGAGAGCATGCCGCTGCACAGGGACATCATTGAAGGGTTTGTGGAGGAAGACATGGATGAGTTTGTGCCGACCAAGGCCCAGTCGGAGTTCAACTTGCAGCTTGGCAAGATCAGCCAGCAGGCTGAGACTTTGTGGGCGAAGGTGAGGAGGGGCAACTGTGTGATTTAGCTCCAGGCACGCATAGTGCCTCTTAAGGGCTCGATGCTCCAGAGGAAGTTCACGATCCAAGCCGCATGGACGATAGACATGTGGTGGTTTTAGGGGATTTAAACCTGGAACAATGTACTGAATTGCAAGGTAACTTTTGCCTTTTTTTCCTAAATCTACGATCACTTCATGTTAAGGGTTTAGACATTACCAAAGATGTGGGGCGTGCCAACTGCTGAGTAATCTCATGAAATAGATTTGATTGTTGTTCAAACGATTGAAATTTGACGCATCATTAACTGAACATGTTTTGGGCAGAAGTCTTAGTATTTCTAGTTGAACTTGATTGATTTTACCTGTTCAAAGTTTCCCTCGAGATGATTAAACATAAGCCTTCAGACTAGAACTTCACGATAGTAAATCATGGATTGCGTTCACAGGGCAAGAAGCCCTGGAGACAAAACCAGGCAAATGAAAGTCAATCCCCATGTGCTGCAAACATTCATCCACACAATTATCCTGCTAGGATGATGGCTGGTAGATATATATACTATCTCTTGAACATTCATTTGGAAGAGCATGCCTGTATATCGTGCAAAGGGATAAGATGAGGACTTTCCATCTGACGATGCAGAAAGGAGCAGGCGGGTGGTGAATGTGGACACCGCAGGATTCAAGAGGAAAGGAATGAGATGTGACTGGGAGGCAAAAGTCGGGACGTACTTGCCTGATCAACGGTCTCCGGTAGTTAGCTCCATTCTGTTAATGCCTCTGCCAGGTGAACACACTACAACCAGGTCCATGGCCTGGTTCTCTGCGTCGGTTTCCTCAGGAATTCCTCTCGTCTTTGTCAACATCCAAACCGAACAGATCGTGACATCAATAAGGGCCAGACAATGACTGTCCAAATGGTTCATGGGATAAGATTATGGTTTTTACCGGGAATTGCGGAAGTTTCAATAGAACTAGTCCCCGAACCCGGAGAAACACGGTTCGGAATGGACATCAAACGAACTGAAGAGCCAATCATCACAATTATAGGACGACATTTTATTAGCTGATATTCTTGCAGAAATTGATCTGACTTGCTCCCCCACGCAGGGCTTCATCTGCATCTTCTCCGTGACCAAAGGATCAGCAGCCGATTGCGCTGGGCTTGGACGCATCCGCGAGGAGGCCAATGCAGCTGGGCACCTGCTTGTGGTCTTGAGATTAGAAGGCAAAAGCCGGCAAAAAAATAGCCCAAGTACTAATACTTGACACAAGAGAACACTTAAGTGCTAAAAGTTAGGAAAGTGACATTTAAGTGTTACTTTTTTTTTCTTTTAAAACAGGACACTTGAATGCCAAATCTGACGAACTCTGCTGGAAATTCTACGTGGCAATTTTTTATTATTATTGCTTGCCTATGTGGCTCGTCAGAAGTTGACTCAGCAAAAAAAGGCCCAAATAATGTTGTTTTGATGCGGATTTAAATTTTAATATAAATATTAATTAACTTAAATTTAAAACCAAATATTAAAAAGAAAAAAAGTTGCATAATGGCAAGGGTTGAGCCCTCACCGCTGCCTTCTCGTTGTCCTCAAGAAGGGGTGGCGATGGTGGGGAGGCAACAACGAGGACTCAGCCCTCGCCTTCGCCTCTTCCCCCTCCTCGTCCTTTTTTTTTTTCTTTAAATTGATATAAATATTTTAGTTTAATTAATATTTATATTAAAATTCAACTAAGAGGCAAAATGACAAAAAAGGAAGGAAGATGGAGATTGCGGAAGGCGAAAGGTTGGCGACATTGGGGGAAGGGTCGGCTGGGGTCGTTTGGCCCTAACCAGTGGTCGGCAACCCCGTCGACAGTCGGGAGAGGGCTTGTGAGCCCTCGCCCAGATCTAGAGCGAGAGTTGCAGCCCTCTCCAAGATTTGGCAAGGGGTCATCAGCCCTCGCTCGGCAAGGCCGAGGGTCGTCAATGGCTAGGCTTGCCTCAGATCTAGGTGAGGGCTCATAGGTCCTCGTCAGTAGTCGGCTTGGGTCGCTGGCCCCTGGTCCGACAACCCCAATGGGGAGGCAACGATGAGGGCTAATCCCTCGCCGCCTACAATCTCCATCTTCCTCTTCTTCTTCTTCAATTTAAAATTAAGCTTTAAATTTTGTTTAATTAATCCTCACATCAGCAGTAAAACGACTTGTCTTGCTAGAAAATCGTCACGTCAGATTTTTGCCAGATTTTCTTGCCATTAACACTTAATTGATCCATTTTACTCCGATTTTGGCATTTAAATATCCCTTGTGCCAAGTTTGCACTCCAGATATCCTAGTCCCGGCAAAAACCTAATGCCTTCGAATGCGTGCTCTGAAGGGCTAATACACTGCTAAGAACACAGCGACATAAGAGAAGTCTCACTACAGCCATCGACACGATGGATAGGATCAAAATCCACATCATGGGATGGCCGAACCAAAGTCGCCCTAATACATCCTCGCGATGGGCGCGGCGGCTCTCTGTCCTCCTAATGTACACCGTTCACCCCCTCCGCTGTTAAAAAAATGAAAGTCAATATAAAGATTAAGTGCCGACAAATTTTTTACCATTTGACGTGAGGAAGAATCAAAACATTTTCAAGAATTCTTTGTCATGTTTGTGAAAGCAGTGGAGCAAGTGATCCGACTACGTAACCTGCTTAATAAAGTCACATAACTTGGTTTTCTTGCTCTTTCTTTCTGGGAAGCAACTCAACAGGTCAAATTGATTCGGACAATTTTGGCTTTCCCTTCTCCAATTTATGATCATTTCTTTTTGCTGATCATATCTTCAAATGTCAATTGGTTTTCGAACATAGATGGGCAATCAAATGTATAGCAAGACTGCTGCTGATTCCTCCTTGTGCTTAATCTTTTTGCTAGATTTAAATCATTTGCGACTATTTTGGTAGGAAGACTAATTGCAGATGCACGTATGAAACTTGCTCATTTCAAGCATCTTCCTAACACAATTCATAAAGTCAAATAATGCTCTTGAAGAATCAGGCAATGTGCAGGCTCAAATAAGACCAATAGAAATCTATGAAGTTGACATGCTGCTTTCAGGGAATCAGGGGATTACAGCTGGGGACCGTTTTGTGGTGACACTGTTTGCATTTAGTCTATGGAGGTCAAGGTCACGCATTCACACATGTCCCTCTTCGAAAAGAAAGGAAAAGCATAATGTTGATGCATCTCTTATTGCTCGTCAAAAGTACCGTAGAAAGTTATGATAATTGATCTTGTCTAACATCGCGTGCCTTTGCGCTGAAACTGTTTGCATTTAGTCTATGTAGGTCAAGGTTATGTGTCCACACGTCCCTATTTGAAAAGAAAGGAAAAGTATGATGTTGATATATCTCTGATTGCTCGGCAAAAGTACCATAGAAAATTATGGTCATTGATCTTAGCTCATCATGTCTAGCATTGTGTGCATTTGTGTTGACACTATTTGCATTTAGTCTATGTAGGTCAAGGTCACGTGTCCACACATGTCCCTGTTCGAAAAGAAAGGAAAAGCATGATGTCAATTGCTCAGCAAAAGTACCATAGAAAATTATGGTCATTTATCTTAGCTAATCATGTCTAACATTGTGTGGGGAATATGACACTATGTCTATCTATTAAGAGCCTAATATCAATACATAATTCTTCAAAAAACTTCAATTATGATATAATAGATTCATATGCTCAACATTTCGGGATTATTTTGGTAGGAAGACTAATTGTAAATGCACTCAAGCATCTTCCTAACACAATCTATAAAGTTGAATAATCCTATTGAAGAATTTGGTAACGTGCAGGTCCAAATAAGACTATAGCATAAGCTTTTGAAGTTGACATGCTGCGTTTAGGGAATTGGGGGATACACCTGTGGACCATTTGGTGGTGACACTATTCGCATTTGATTTATGTAGGTCAAGGTCAGGCGTTCAATCATCCTGGGCTTCTTCATCTAAATAAGAAAACCATTTCTGTGGTGGCAAGGGTATACATTCTATGCGATTCATTTCCCTGCGTAGCACCATTTAGGCCTTTTGAGACTGATCAAATCAATCAGAAACTTATGGTCCTTCAATCTTTGAATTTTTTTAATTGGAAGAAAGAGAAGATCAACTCTCTTTGGCGGAATTTTGGAGGCATAGCCTCCATATTGAGCTTAAACTATTGGCAAGCTCAAAATCACTTGGAATTACCATACTGAGAAGGCCGATTCCTAATGTGCCAATGATACTAGTGCTCCTTTGTTTCTGTCCTAACACACCCATATGGCAGAATAATTTTTCTGAAAGTGCCTAGTTACGGCTCATTACGATTGAGCGTGCGTTGGTGTAAAATTATAATTCCCATACCGATGAAATTCATGTCCTTTCAAAGTAATTCATTACAATTTGCATGAATAGAGCGTGGCTGCTTTACATCATCAAAGGACGGCATGGCTCCAACGGGACATCTTACGTGTGCGAACTCGACCTGTATAGGACCAATGGAGACGAGACGAGACTCGGCAGAAAATGGCCGACAGCCGAATCCTCACATACCCACACTAAGTCTCCAAGAATCATTACCTTTTCTGACATTCTAGGACATTTGCCGGAATTGCGCCAAATAATTGCTGACGAGAAAGATCTGCCGATCATTTTTCGGTCTCCGTCAAGCCTAGCGTAAGCTGACATGGTTATGATAGTATTTATTCAAGTTTCAAAATGGAGGAAAGAGTACTCTGAAAATCTCTTTTTAGAGATCCAAACATAGAGTCCAAGCTCTACGTAGCTGCCGTGAAAGGGAATGTGCATTATCTGCTTGAGTTGCTCACAAAAGATAAACTACTTCTTGATAGAATCATGACCAAAAACATAACGAGCATCCTCTACACATTGCAACCACGCTTGGACGCTTGGATTTCGTGGAAGAGGTCCTAACTCAGAAGGCCGAGCTGGCAAGAGAGCAAGATTCCCTCTTCATCTCGAGTAGCAAAAAGATCCCCTAACATCGTGGCATGCTTGTTAAGAGTCAACTATCCATAACAAATACGAAAGAAACCCTCTCGCGACCATGAAAGGCCATGTGGATATGTTGGAATACTTGGTCCAAGCGAGACCTAATGCAGCCCATAGTGTTGTCGAACATGGCCAGATAATCCTGCATTTATGCGTGATGCATAATAGACTAGAAGCTTTGAAACTTTTGATAGTTATCTTGGGCGATGATCAGTTCATCAACTTGAGGGACAGATATGACTACATGATTTTGCATTTGGCTACTGCAAATAGAGAAACCAAGGTATGTTTGTACAACCAAGCCTCTGCACTAGTCAAATTCAGTGAGCTTATTAATAATAAAAAAAGGCGATTCTAAGATACATTAGTGTCCTAGAAATATTCGGAAGCTAAAAGATATCCATTTGTAAATCATTATAGGTTTTGATATTTTTAAAAAGAAGGAAGTCGTTGGTCCATATAATAAACTACAACTTTACACTTCACACAATTTTGATACTTATTTTATCTAGATCAGAAGGAACATAAAATCGGAGATAGCAAAAGAGTTTCATCAAGGGACGAGTATCCCTTCTCAAGGCATCAAATAATAGTCACAAAGACTAGAGGACTGAAAAACGCTAGTAGCAAAGTTAATCCTGAAAAGTACGTAACATGGGGTTGTCTAGATCAAATTTGACTGATACATTTTGATGTTACTCCTCTACAGACCATGCTCTTCTCGACTAATAAAGGAGTTAAACCAAACATTAAGAACTCCAGAGGTTTCACAGCATTCGCCGAAAGTGAGGAAAAAAAGAGAAAGTGAGAAGGCAATATGCATAAGACGCTAATGGTGATAGTGACATTGCTAGCTGCCATGACATTCCAAGCCAGCATTACCCAACCTGGTGGCCTTTGGGAAGGAGATTTTATGAGTGAATCTGAAGAAGATTCGATTCGGAACACTGCAGCACATACTGCGAGTGAATCTGTAATGACAGATGAGTTCCTGAATGCGTGCAAGAATTTCTTAACATATAACAGCTTTTTTTTTTTTTTTTTAACAGAACATATAACAGCTTCATTGCATCGCTTAGTATCCTTGTGCTTTTCATAAGTGGTCTTCCTCCAAAGCGGCATTGGATCACCACGAGGATTGTAATGCTGATTATGTGGGTTGCGATAAGCTTCGCAATGGCAACTTATGCCATCTTTGTATTTGTCTTCACACCAGCAAGCGAACTGAAAACTTTCATTGGTGCAATTGGACTTGTGGTGCTAACATGGGTTGGGTTGATGGCTCTTCTTTTTTGTGTCGCTTCGTTTAATCCTGAAATTGGTATGCAAGGTTCTGGAATTCGTCCACAAAGCCTCGACAGAACGCAGGCCAGAGGATCATACGGTTTAGTGGCTGTATATAGCTGCAAATGTGTTTGTTACAGAAGAAGCACCCTGAGACCTAAGGCCATAAAAGAGGAGATGCTATACAGTGCATGCTTTGTTCAGTGTGCCGATTAGACAACTTAGCTACGATGCATTAAAGTATGGTATATGCTTGTGAAAACAATAAATATTTTAATTGTGTTGAATTTATGGAAAAGATGGGAGTTTAGATGTATAGTGGATAGCTGTTTTATTTGATTTGATTTGTGGCAGTTCAAAAAAAGAATGACATTGGATTTAAAGTCCAAAAATTTCAGCCATCGGATCAATTTTATTTAGTGTAACCTAAACACCATAAAGTGGTAATAAGGAAGTTTGTTCCAGTGGAATTGCAAATTTTACGATTAATTACGGAAAATCACGATGGTCAAAAGGATTATTACTTGTGGACAGGATCCATTGATTACGAATTTGAAGGATTATCTATGTAGATTTACTAAGAATAGGAAAATAGAAAGTAAACTTTTAGGTTGCTTAGATGTCTCGATAAAAATTATGATCATTATGATCTTTTGAGCTTACGATGACTTGAGGTAATTTACTATCTATAAAAGTAGAGAACTCACTACCATCTACACAGACTTGCGACTGATTTACGATTATCAATGTCAATAATTGATTATAAGTTGTGCCTCTTATGACAATTTCAAGTATCTTATTATCCCAATAGTTTATTGCCATGTGATAAGAAATTTTTGTTCCAAACTGTATTAGCTCAATTACCAAACAAAGGGGAAAGTACTAATCGGACATGGGATCGAGATCGTGATGATTTCGGGCAAATTACAAGTGCTGGAGGGATAATTATTAAAGACAGGAACTACAAGTTATGACTAGTTGAGGAAAATTACCCTAGAATGATTATTTAGTAATTCCATCGTCTAGTTATGAAATATGAAAGGAAGTTATTGCTAATACTGGAATAATACAAAATAGTCAACTACCAATTTTGACTAATTGAAGAAAATTATGAATAGTGACGACATCCTGATATTATCTTGCTGTTCATAAATTATCTTTCTCTTCTTCAATTTATGATCATTTCTTTTTGTTGATCATACCTTCAAATGTTAATTGGTTTTTCAACAGAATTGGGCAATCAAATTTATAGCAAGACTGCTGATTGCTCATTACGCTTTATTTCTTTGCTAGCTCTAAATCATTTCCGATTATTTTGGTAGGAAGACTAATTGGGAATGCACTTATGACACTATTGCTCATTTCAGGCATCTCTAACACAATTCATTAAGTTGAATAATCCCTCCAGAAGAATCAGGTAGTGTGCAGGCTTAAATAAGACTGCAGGCTTAAATAAGACTATAATAGAAGTCTTTGAAGTTGACATGCTGCTTTTAGGGAATTGGGGATACAGCTGGGAACCATTTTGTGGTGACATTGTTTCCATTTAGTCTATGTAGGTCAAGGTCACGGGTTCACACTATCCATATTTGAAAAGAAAGGAAAAGCATGATGATATATCTCTACTTGCTCAACGAAAGTACCGTAGAAAATTATGGTCATTGATCTTGGCTAATCATGTCTAACATTGTGTGAAGGCCTCTGGGACTATGACACTACACCTATCTATAAAGAGTCTAATATGAATATGTATTTCTTGAAAAAACTTCAATTATGATATAGTAGATTCATATGCTGAAAATTTTGCGACTATTTTGGTAGGAAGACTAATCGTAAATGCACTCAAGCATCTTCCTAACACAATCCATAAAGTTGAATAATCCCCCTAAAGAATCGGGTAATGCGTGGGCTCAAATAAGACTATAATAAAAGTCTTTGAAGTTGACATACTGCTTTTAGGGAATTGAGGGATACAGTTGGGAACCATTTTGTGGTGACACTGTTTGCTTTTGGTCTATGTAGATCAAGGTCATGCATTCACACATGTCCATATTGGAAAGAAAATGAGAGGACTGATGTTGATCTATCTCTAATTGCTTAGCAAAAGTACTGTAGACAATTATGGCCATTGATCTTAACTAATCATGTCTAACATTGGTAAAGGCCTCGGTGACTATGACACTACATCTATCTATTAAGAGTCTAGATCAATATCAATACATAATTCTTCAAACAACTTCAATTATGATATAGTAGACTCATATGCTCAAAACTTTGTGGCTCTTTTGGGTGGAAGACTAATCGTAAATGCACTCTAAGCATCTTCCTAACACAATCCATAAAGTTGAATAATCCTCCGGAAGAATTAGGTACTGTGCAGGCCCAAATAAGACTATAGCAGAAGCTTTTGAAGTTGACATGCAGCGTCTAGGAATTGGGGATAAATCCATGGACCATTTGGTGGTGACGCTACTTGCATTAGGTCTATGCAGGTCAAGGTCACGCGTTCATACATGTCCAAATTTGAAAGAAAAAGGAAAGGAATGATGTTCATATATCTTTGATTGCTCGGCGAAAGTGCCGTAGAAAATCATGGTCATCGATCTTAGCCAATCATGTCTAACATTGTGAGAAGGCCTCGGGGACTATGACATTATGTTTATCCACTTAGAGTCTAATATCAGCGCATACCCTTCTTCAAAAATCTTCCATTATGATATAGGAGATTCTTATGCTCGACATTCTTGCTGCTCAAATCAGCCAATCTAAAGTTTTAACACACTTGCGCAAACATGCAAGAAGACATACGTGGGGCAAAAGCCGTATCTGTGAATTAATCCACCGAACATATGAAGGAATAGCCTCTGTTTATATATAGATTGTGTCCTCACACGAACTTGAAGAATCTTTCCCTTACCTCACATTCCTAGGACCTTTGGATGAACCAGGCAAGGGTGATGCAGAGTGCAAATGATTGATTCTTGGCAATATCATGTAACAATAATGAGTAACTCAGGGTTGCCCACGTCACGCCAAAAACGTTTCTAAAAGAGAATCGCTTTTCTCATATTTTCATCTTGTCTAAAACTTTTTTAAGAAACTTTTCTAAAGAGAAAGTTGCTTTTGTACGCATTTCCATCATGTCTAAAACTTTTTTAAATGATTGATTCTTGGCAATATCATGTAACTGTAATGAGTAACTCAGGTTGCCCACTTCATGCAAAAACGTTTCTAAAAGAGAATCGCTTTTCTCAGATTTCCATCTTGTCTAAAACTTTTTAAGAAACTTTTCTAAAGAGAAAGTTGCTTTTCTTGTATTTCCATCATTTCTAAAACTTTTTTAAATGAGGGAGTTGCATTTCTCGGGAGTTGCATTTCTCGGATTTCCATGGAGAAGGCTATAATTTCACTATAGCAGTTGAGAAAAAGTCTGGTCATGGTTTAGGGGAAGAACATCGTCACAATGAAGCATTGAGAGAGAAGCGACAATCAAAAGGAGAATGGGAGCTTCCTTAGGGCAATCTACGGCAGGGACTTCCAAACAAATTAAATTTCGATTTGCCAAAACACATTTGAAGAAGAGATTGCAGGTTTCTTCTTGATTCCCTTAAGAAATAGTTGCAGGTAGATTCCAAGTGTCTATAACCTATCTATGATGCCAAGTTTGAGTAGATATATAGTGAGACATCCTTAAATTAATTCACTCCAGTTATTGTTTGTTTTGCTCGTCCCACTCCAAATTTCACGAGCGTGCACATACTTCCCAAAATTGCTTTTCCTCGATTCAATACATAGTTGATTCATTTTCGCCCTCTCGCCATCCTAAAACCTACCACAAGCCGCTCATTATCCGAGTCCTTTGTTCTGGCGACTACTCCCCACCCTCATCAAATGGAGTCATTATGGGCCCACCAACTTGCGTGTGGTTTGTCCCTAAACCATACACCTGTTGGAGAGAGTTCAACTTAGCTACGATGCATTAGAGTACGGTATATGCTTGTGAAAACAACAAATGTTTTAATTGTGTTGAATTTATGGAAAAGATGGGAGTTTTTTTTTTTTTTTTGTCGGATAAGATGGGAGTTTAGATGTATAATGGATGGCTGTTTTATTAAAAAAAAAGAATGACTTATTGGATTTAAAGTCCAAAAATTTCTGCCATGGGATCAAATTTATTTAGTGTAACCTAAACACATTAAAGTGGTAATTTATTGATAATTAAGGAAGTTTGTTCCAGTGGAATTGCAAATTTTACGATTAATTACGGAAAATCACAATGGTCGAAAGGATTATTACTTATGGACAGGATCCATTGATTACGAATTTGAAGGATTATCTATGTAGATTTACTAAGAATAGGAAAATAGAATGTAAACTTTAGGTTGCTTAGATTTCTCGATAAAAATTATGATCATTATGATCTTTTGAGCTTACTATAACTTGAGGTAATTTACTATCTATAAAAGTAGAGAACTCACTACCATCTACACGGACTTGCGACTGATTTACGATTATCAATGTCAATAATTGATTATGTGCCTCTTATGACAATTTCAAGTATCTTATTACCCCAATAGTTTATTGCCATGTGATAGGGAATTTTTGTATCAAACTGCATTAGCTCAATTACCACACAAAAGGGAAAGTACTAATTGGACATGGGATTGAGATCGTGATGATTTCGGGCAAATTACAATTGCTGGAGGGATAATTATTAAGGATAGGAACTACAAGTTATGACTAGTTGAGGAAAATTACCCTAGAATGATTATTTAGCAATTCCATCGTCGAGTTATGAAATATGAAAGGAAGTTATTGCTAATACTGGAATAATACAAAATAGTCAACTACCAATTTTGACTAATTGAAGAAAATTATGATAATGCTGGATAATTATTAGTGACGACATCCTGATATTATCTTGCTGTTCATAAAATATCTTTCCTTCTTCAATTTATGATCATTTCTTTTGCTGATCATACCTTCAAATGTTAATTGGTTTTTCAACAGAATTGGGCAATCAAATTTATAGCAAGACTGCTGATTGCTCATTACGCTTTATTTCTTTGCTAGCTCTAAATCATTTCCGATTATTTTGGTAGGAAGACTAATTGGGAATGCACTTATGACACTATTGCTCATTTCAAGCATCTTCCTAAAACAATCCACTAAGTTGAATAATCCCTCCAAAAGAATCAGGTAATGTGCAGGCTCAAGACTATAACAGAAGTCTATGAAGCTGACATGCTGCTTTTAGGGAATTGGAGGATACAATTGGGGACCATGTTGTGGTGACATTGTTTGCATTTAGTCTATGTAGCTCAAAGTCACACTGTCCATAATTGAAAAGAAAGGAAAAGCATGGTGTTGATATATCTCTAATTGCTCGGCGAAAGTACAATAGAAAATTATGGTCATTGATCTTAGCTAATCATGTCTAACATTGCGTGAAGGCCTCTAGGACTATGACACTACACCTATATATTACGAGTATAATGTCAATACGGATTTCTTCAAAAAACTTCGATATGGTAGATTCATATGCTCAAAACTTTGCGACTATTTTGGTGGGAAGACTAATCATAAATGCACTCAAGCATCTTCCTAACACAATCCATAAAGTTGCATAATCCTCCTGAAGAATCAGGTAATGCGCAGGCTCAAATAAGACTATAATAGAAATCTTTGAAGTTGACATGCTGCTTTTTAGGGAATCGAGGGGCACAGTTGGGAACCATTTTGTGGTGACACCATTTGCATTTGGTCTATTTAGGTCAAGGTCGCGCGTTCACACATGTCCATATTCGAAAGAAAAGGAGAGAAATGATGTTGATATATCTCTAATTGTTCAGCAAAAGTACCGTGAAGAATTATGGCCATTGATCTTAGCTAATCATGTCTAACATTGATTAAAGGCCTCGGTGACTATGACACTACATCTATCTATTAAGAGTCTAGTATCAATGCATAATTCTTCAAAAAGCTTCAATTATGATATAGTAGATTCATATGCTCAAAACTTTGCGACTCTTTGGTAGGAAGACTAATCGAAATGCACTCTAAGCATCTTCCTAACATAATCCATAAAGTTGAATAATCCTCTTGAAGAATTAGGTAATGTGCAGGCCCAAATAAGACTATAGCATAAGCTTTTGAAGTTGACATGCAGCGTCTAGGGAATTGGGGGATAAATCCATGGACCATTTGGTGGTGACGCTACTTGCATTAGGTCTATGCAGGTCAAGGTCACGCGTTCATACATGTCCAAATGTGAAAGAAAAGGAAAGGAATGATGTTCATATATCTTTGATTGCTCGGCGAAAGTGCCGTAGAAAATCATGGTCATCGATCTTAGCCAATCATGTCTAACATTGTGAGAAGGCCTCGGGGACTATGACATTATGTTTATCCACTTAGAGTCTAATATCAGCGCATAATTCTTCAAAAATCTTCCATTATGATATAGGAGATTCTTATGCTCGACATTCTTGCTGCTCAAAATCCAAAGCCAATCTAAAGTTTTAACACACTTGCGCAAACATGCAAGAAGACATACGTGGGCAAAAGCCGTATCTGTGAATTAATCCACCGAACATATGAAGGAATAGCCTCTGTTTATATATAGATTGTGTCCTCACACGAACTTGAAGAATCTTTCCCTTACCTCACATTCCTAGGACCTTTGGATGAACCAGGCAAGGGTGATGCAGAGTGCAAATGATTGATTCTTGGCAATATCATGTAACAATAATGAGTAACTCAGGGTTGCCCACGTCACGCCAAAAACGTTTCTAAAAGAGAATCGCTTTTCTCATATTTTCATCTTGTCTAAAACTTTTTAAGAAACTTTTCTAAAGAAAGTTGCTTTTTGTACGCATTTCCATCATGTCTAAAACTTTTTTTTAAATGATTGATTCTTGGCAATATCATGTAACTGTAATGAGTAACTCAGGGTTGCCCACTTCATGCCAAAAACGTTTCTAAAAGAGAATCGCTTTTCTCAGATTTCCATCTTGTCTAAAACTTTTTTAAGAAACTTTTCTAAAGAGAAAGTTGCTTTTCTTGTATTTCCATCATTTCTAAAACTTTTTTAAATGAGGGAGTTGCATTTCTCGAGTTGCATTTCTCGGATTTCCATGGAGAAGGCTATAATTTCACTATAGCAGTTGAGAAAAAGTCTGGTCATGGTTTAGGGGAAGAACATCGTCACAATGAAGCATTGAGAGAGAAGCGACAATCAAAAGGAGAATGGGAGCTTCCTTAGGGCAATCTACGGCAGGGACTTCCAAACAAATTAAATTTCGATTTGCCAAAACACACATTTGAAGAAGAGATTGCAGGTTTCTTCTTGATTCCCTTAAGAAATAGTTGCAGGTAGATTCCAAGTGTCTATAACCTATCTATGATGCCAAGTTTGAGTAGATATAGTGAGACATCCTTAAATTAATTCACTCCAGTTATTGTTTGTTTTGCTCGTCCCACTCCAAATTTCACGAGCGTGCACATACTTCCCAAAATTGCTTTTCCTCGATTCAATACATAGTTCGATTCATTTTCGCCCCCTCTGCCATCCTAAAAACCTACCACAAGCCGCTCATTATCCGAGTCCTTTGTTCTGGCGACTACTCCCCACCCTCATCAAATGGAGTCATTATGGGCCCACCAACTTGCGTGTGGTTTGTCCCTAAACCATACACCTGTTGGAGAGAGTTCCACCCTAATACCATATTATATCATCCTTAAATTAACTCACTCAAAGTATTATCTTTTTTTTGGCCCGTACCATAGTAAATCCCACAGTGTGTCCTTTAACGTACGGACATTTACTTTTTCAAGGAGTCACACATCCTAGTAGCATTCTAATTTGAACATATTTAACTTTGGAGTTCCAAATTAAAACTTGCTATCCAATTTTAACATATATACCCCATAATCGCTTTGCTTCTATTTAATGCACAATTCAGCTCATATTTGCCCTCTTCACCATCTTAGAAGTTTTGCAAGAGCCGCTTCTTGTTCAAAATCTCTGGCCTAGCGATCACTCTCTGCCCTCATCAGACCGAATCGTTACATATAGAGTCATGAGTGACATTTGTCCAAGCGTTTGTGTACACAATCATCCTGGGCTTCTTTATTTAAATAAGAAAACCATTCCTGTGGTGGTAGGCGTATATATTCTCCGTGATTTATTTCCCTGCCTTGTACCATTGAGGACTTTCATGACTGATCAAATCAATCAGGAACTTATGGTCCTTCAATCTTTGAAATTTTTAATGGAAGAAAGAGAAGAGTAACTCTCTTTGGCGGCATTTTGGAGGTATAGCAAGGCTGATGCCTCCACGTTGAGCTTAAACTATTTGCAAGCTTGAAATCACTTGGGATTACCATGGTGAGAAAGCCAACTTCTAATGTGCTAGTGATACTATTGCTCATTTGTTTCTATTTTCCTAACACACCCATATAGTAGAATAATTTCTATGAAAGTTCCTAGGTCACAATTCATTCCAATTGATCGAGCATAAGCGCAAAAATTATTTCTGATAAATCGATGAAATTCATGTCTTTTCAAAGTAATTCATTTTTACGACAATTTGCACGAATAGAATGTGACTGCTTTACAACATCAAAAGCACATCATGGCTCCAGTGGGACATCTAAGTCTGCGAACTTGACCTATATAGGACAAAATATAGATGAGCTCGGCTAAAAATGGCCGACTGGCGAATCCCCACATCAAGGGCAGACAGTGCAGAGTAGCAGAGGAGCAGAGCAGAGCGACATGACCGGGGCAGGTGGCCAACGTGACCGGAGCAGCTGGCCGGACGCCGGCGGAAGCAGGCCCACGTGCTCCCGCGTACGGCATTTTATAGAGCCATACGTACCCTGAATCTCTGAATGGGACAATGATCCTATCGCTCATCTGTAATTATCATCCAAACACACCCATGTATGGCAGAATAATTTGTCTAGAAGTGCCTAGGTTACAGCTCATTCCGATTGAGTGAGCGTTAGTGCAAAAATTATTTCTCACATATGGATGAAATTCATGTCCTAACAAAATATACATGTTTGTGCAAATGAAGTAATTCCACAATAATTTGCATGGATAGAGCGTGACTGCTTTACGTGATCCAAGGATGTCATGGCTCAATCGGGACATGTTACATGTGCAAACTTGAGCTATATAGAACCAAATGGAGACGAGACTCGTCCTTATCCACAATAAAGCTCCAAGAGCAAACCTTATCTGACGTACTAAGACATATGCGAGACTTAAGTCACATACTTGCAGTCAAGAGAAATCTACCGTTCGTTTTTCGGTCTTCGTCAAGACTATTGAGATGGTTGACTTGGTTGTGACAATATTATTAAAGTCTTCCAATGGAGGAGGTAGTATTTTTTTTTTTTTTTTTTTGAAATCCTCTTTTGAAGGTCCGAACATGGAGTCTGAGCTCTATGAAGCCGCTGTCAAAGGAAATGTGCCGTCTTTGCTTGAGTTGCTAAAAACGGACAAATTACTTCTTGACAGAGTCATGATTGGGAATCACACTGGACTCCTCTCTGCACATTGCAGCCATGCTTGACAGTTGGATTTCGTGAAAGATATCCTAGCTCAGAAGGCCGAGATGGCAAGTGTGCAAGATTCTCAGGGTTCAACGCCTCTTCATCTTGCCGCAGCAAAGGGTACCTTTTAACATAGTGGAAAGCTTGGTAAGAGCCTACCCAGATACATGTTCCTACTGTGACAAATACAAAAGAAATCCTCTTCATGTTGCAGCCATGAAAGGGCATGTGAATGTTGGAAAACTTGGTTGGAGCAAGACCTGATGCCGCCCGTAGTGTCATTGAACATGGCCAGACGATCCTGCATTTATGCGTGAAGCATAACAGACTAGAAGCTTTGAAGCTTTTGATAGATATCTTGGGCAATGAACAGTTCATCAATTTGGGGGATGAAGATGGCAACACAATTTTGCATTTGGCTATTGCTGATAGACAAGCTGAGGTATGTTCATACAATCAACTCTCTGTGTGACATCCCAAATTTTCAACCCTGTCTTCTACTGAATAAATCGGGCATTTCATTGACGCTATAGGGTTGTTCTCAGAGCTGATCACTCTCGAGATAACTTTAG